>NC_041357.1:27853594-27983594 GCF_900634415.1 Cottoperca gobio
CCAGTCTTGCTCCAGTGCTTGTTGTACAACAGACACACACACTCGCAAGCACACACATATGTCTGTGAGCACATGTGTGTATGGCTGAGCCTCTACTTACACACCTACAAAACCCAAACAAGACTAAAAGACATGTTTGTTTGCTATTATGTGTCTTTGTCGGGCATACCCCGGAGGATATGGTGTTCATTACACCTGAAAATATGAAACTGTTGGACTGAGTGAACACCAAGCTGACAATTTAGCTGCTCTCAGAGATCTCTAGCCAGAGGTGGGGCTAGAGATGTAGGTTGTCCTGAGGGGGGTGCTAGAGGAAAACTCCAGACATCATTAAAATCAAAACGCTTCATCCTCTAAGGTGTAAGAATGTGCTTAAAACATTTAATGGCAATTAGTCTATCAAACCGTGAAATATCCTGTGTGGAAGATTATGTGATATTTTCCTCCTGACATTTTGCTTATGAGGGGAACAAAATAGAAAAATACAGATTCATCCTCTGGGGGCTTTGAATATGAAGATGAAATTTAGTAGAAATGTGTTTTTAAAAGGTACATTATGAGGTATGTTGTCACCAACACTTTGACCGAGCTGTGGCGCCAAACAGAAGGTCAAGTGGTTTCCCAACATCACCACGGTTCATCTCTGGGAACCCTGAATGTTCATGTTCAATCCAGGAGATAGAAGCTTTGAAAGAAAAGTAAAAAACACTACAGACTGAATAAACAGCTAATGTTTTCACTTGTGACCTAAAGCTT
The DNA here is from genome assembly GCF_900634415.1 of Cottoperca gobio. NCBI lineage: Eukaryota > Metazoa > Chordata > Actinopteri > Perciformes > Bovichtidae > Cottoperca > Cottoperca gobio. The sequence goes on from NC_041357.1 coordinate 27,854,351, forward strand.
CCTAAAACTACAGACACTTTCTGGTAGACGCAAATAAAAAGGAAGCATCTGAGGACAAACCGGCAGCTTAAAAAAAGCTGAGTTGGCCAATCTGCTGAGGAAGGCTTTCTTTCCATGTGTTTTGATTACACAGGTACAGCCTCTGTTTACAGTGGTAACATGAATGTGCACGGGGTGAGAGCGGCACTTTGCCACCACTATTATTGTTACGCAGAGTTATTAGTTGGAGTTTTAAGCATAATGGGCTTATAATAACAAAGTATATGTTTCAAGTGCAAAGACAAGGTTCGTATGTGGGTGTACACACACGTACACACACATACACAAGACACGTAGACATTCTCCGCTCACAGGTACTCAACTGTGTCACTCGCTGCTTGGCACCATCTTCATTAATGAGTGCGGTGTTTAGTCCTTATCAAAGCTGCCCTGCTGAGGTTTAAGTGTTTGCTTGTAGAGTCTCCTCTGACCTCAGTCCGTTGGCATGCTGAGCCACTCGATAGGGCTGATTAGAAAAGCAAGGTCCACACCCACCGACCTCCAAAACGTCCCATCACAGGATCTGCTCTCAGAGCTCCTGATGCCACTCATGGAAATGGATTGTGAGATAGTGAAATACAAGGTGACAGAGATGCCAGTGAGGTATTTTCCCATGATGCCATTGTTAAAGCTGCTCATTCTAGTCTTCCCAGGAAGCCCAACGGCTCTGCCTTCGCCATAATTGCTTAACTTCACCACAGACACTTGTTGTTTTGTTTTTTTCCTGGATGGGAAGTGAAATCTGTCACAACCTTACAGTTCTCCCAAGGTGACTGAATCGTATTTGAATTCTAAAAAGAACAAAGAAGAAACACTTGGTAAATAATTAATAAGGGAATGCTGATTGTAAAAGCAAGACAAATGAGTTGAAAGTTTACACTGGGGTAAAGTCAAGATACAGATGGATGTATAGACAGTCAAACACACTGATGTGGAAGGTACATGCAACCACAACCATGGATCATTCACATGCTACAAACAAATGGCTGCAACTTTTCCAGACAACCAAGTAGTCACTTCAATCTTTGATGATGCGTGGTCCCTGTAGCGTCATGGACAGACTCAGTTTCATAGCAGCTTAAGTCCAGATTTTGAATGCATCCATCGTGCCACCTACTATCTACCCTGCACCCCCCTGTAAAGCCCAGGCCAGCACCGATTTGAGGAGGCTCCGCTCACCCATGTTGGTACAGCTGCCTCTTCTCCGGCCTCAAACCAGCAGCAGCAACAGCTGGAAAGACTGAGGCTTTGTCTGGCTCAGTAGGCCAAAAGTGCTGGGAAACTGATATTTGTCTGGCCGCAGTGTTGAGCTATGGGGCCACGAAAGGGCATCATTGGCTACCACTGGATCAAGACACTCCATAATAGACAAACCATGTTATGTTTCTGGAGCGAAACAGATCATAGGTTGCCATTTTTTTTGGATAGTCGTGGTAAATAGTTGATGTTTCTTTGCGGATGTGTCACATTGGGAATGGACGGATGATGGTTTGGCTCCAAGGACTGTAAGTGCAAATCTGGGGTGTTAGACTGTGTTCTGTGTGACCTACACTAAGAAAAGGAATCATGTCGGGGTGATCTAGTTAGAAGATTTGTTTCTTTACACAAATAAAAGAAATTCAAAGAAATGTAAATATCTTACTTTTAATTTTTTCATCTAGAAGCAATAGCATTCATCCATGTCATCCACTTACTACGCTGTCAGGGGCACGTTGATGAAACTTTGGTGATTACTTTCAAATAAACAGGCCAGACGAATCAGAGATCGGGTCAATTTCAATCAGATTTAGAGAGTTTACAATGTGAAATAAAAAGTAGTATCAAATGATATAACCAGTCTAAATGATGTCATTCATGGTAAGTTTTATAAAAAGGTCCTAAAATGACTGTAACCTGGCTACAACTGTGTCAGCCTCGGCAGGACGTAGAGTATTATTGTGAAGGCGTGATATTATACAGTGTTTTTTAATCAACTATTAGCTACCCTCAGCTATAACTGTCATTATTAACATCCTCAAAACATCACATCACTGTATGGGAACTCTCTTTGGCCACCAGCTTGTAGTCTCTCTCCCCCCCTCTCTCTCTCTCTCTCTCTCGGCCTTTCCCTCTCCCTCCCTCTCCCTCCCTCTCTCCTGCTGTCACCTCTCACAGAGCCTGGCAGCATCAAGCCAGCTTGCATTTTAATTTGGCCCTGAAGTTACTTATTTCATTATCGATCATCCGTAATGCTGAATCAATGTTCATCTTGTTACGTGGACCATACCCGTGTAATACAGTGATAGTGGGGCCCAGAGTTACTCATTCCCTTTACAAAGTGACTTTACCGTAAAATCAATGCCTTGTGTTACTGATACAGGGAAAACTGCAGCAGATGGAGTGAGAGTGAGTGGGCAGAGAGGAAACAAAAAACAACAACAACTCACCTTCAACGCTTGCTTTGTTAAATGCACTCACAAAGCACGGCCAATCTTTATAGTGGGAGTATTGTGTTATATTGTCGTTCAAGCCGTGACTCCTAACTGAAGTGCAATTAATAATATGAACGATATATAAAGTGATAACATATTTATATTCAGCTGATGCCAGTTGGACTTGGTTTAGGGATCATCTGTGCTCCTTAGACGCTACATTTATATTGTTTATTAAGTTTTGCACAGGCCTGTACTATTTTATATTGATTCAGCATAATGATGCAGGAAAATATTAATAATTTATTAAACTTATATCCAGATTCATGGACTTCCTGAATGTGTTTCCTGAATAATGACAGTTTAAAGTGACTCTACAACAGTGTGCATATTGTCATGCTCTGGGAGTATCCTGAGAATGGAATTATACATGGTGCTATAATGACCTGTCAATTTCAATTGATAACCCAACATAACATATTACCAGAATTATTCTTTGCGTTGGTTTTGTTCCTCATTTGTTAACCCTTCTCCCCCCTGTATCTAGAGTATCCCAGTAATAGGCTGTATTTTGCAGAGATGTGTGAGTATCATAGGTGGAGTGTAAGCTAGATATGATATCCAACAAAGAAGTCTATGCAACAAAATAACATTTCATCATGGTGGGGGGGCAGGCATGCATTAGCAGGTGTTATATTGACAGATATTATGCAGTATTTCTGAAGCACATGCAGTGCGTCTATAATCTGAGTTGTGTGGTTGAAGCTGTTCGAGGCCTAAATCTAAAAATGGATCTCCCACTCGATCCATGTGCTTCGTCTGAGTGAGTGTTTAAATGTAGTAGTAGCCTACAACCTGAAGTTAACAAGTTAATGTAAAACATTTGCCAAGCAATGCGTTAATTCACGCTTTGATCCGCTGTCATAACCCAGTTTAATAAGTTGCAGTCCATTGACTATTAATTTGTTCAAATGGTGTGAGCAGGAGGAACGGTTCCAAAATGCTTTACTTTGCCACTAATGCAAATCAAAGTTAGGCTATCTATTTAATATGCATGATTGGTTGGTGTAATGTAATTAAAATCATACTATTTAAATTATCCTAACAGTAAAAAAAATTAAAGTTTAAATGTATTTCAAAGTACACTTGCTTCTGCTGCTAAGAACAATTAATTTTAGAAACTAATTCATTTATTGGATTAAGCTTCACTGTTCTTTAAACACTGCAAGATTTATTGGACCTTTATTTCACCCTAATGGGACATGAGTTTGAAAGAGCTTATTTGGAGATTGAATGTGTTGCACAGTTAGTTTTTTAGGTTACACAGATTTAAGAAAGTTTAAGTTTGAACATTTCTGATTAACAACAGCAGTATGTATATTCCCAACAGCTAAGAATAATTGCTTTATAATAAAATAGGATTAAAAAAACAATAGTCACTATACATACTTTGTCAAATGTCAAATATATTCTAGCTTATATATTTAGCATAGCTCGATCACATTAAAAAAAGATGTAAATCACTCCAAATGCACTATATCATATATAATACGCACAGCAGCCGTTTCTGCTCGTAAAACTCATGTTGCCAAATTCTGCTAAGTAAAAACTCTGCAAATACTTGAGAGCTGGTTTGTCAAGCAAGTAGAGAAATCTCAAATCTCTCTTCTTCTTTCTCACACACACTTTAAACCAGTACAAAAAGCATCCAGCGGTCATTAATTGTGTTTTCTTTTCAGATCCACATTCGTCCCCGTAATGAACCGATGTTGATCAGCGAGGGCTCCCTTAAAATTGATTCCATGTGTGATAAGAGATGTGGTTTTTTTTTTCTGTCACCGGGGCGTTATGGAAAAGATCTAAATGTGTAATTTGAAGTGCTTCTGTTTGAAGCCTTTGATCTCGCCTGTTTTGCAGAGGCTCGGTTCATCATTTGCGACGTGTCGCTGGTGCCCTGTGTATTGCATAAGGAACTACTGTTGAGCGATAGGCCGTGTATGTTTGCTTATGAGAATGTGAAATTGTGTCATCTGCATAATTACCGTCAAAGAGTTCTCTACAAAACAGCCCTCAAGTCACTCGTGTATGACAGCACCTACAAATTAAATTGGCTGCGCGCTCCCAGCATACGTTCTCAATAATTAAGAAAAGTCATTTAAAGTAGGTGTAAAAAAAATAACACTAATAATAATACTAATAATTACAAAAAACAATAATAATAATAATAATAATAATAATAATAATAATAATAATAATAATAATAATAACAATAATAATAATAATAATAATAATAACAATAAGATTGGTGGCAAATAAATACAATCGCCGAAATGTGTGTGTGTGTGTGTGTGTGTGTGTGTGTGTGTGTGTGTGTGTGTGTGTGTGTGTATACGGAAGTCAAGCAGAGGTTAGTTTACTGTTTACTGAGACTCTCTGTATGAGCGAGGGGAGCGGCGTCTTAATGCTTTTATGGCTACGCCAGTTTCCCGGGTCGGTGTGAAAGTGTTAAGTTAGTGCGTGGTGCGTTTGATTGGAGGCAATAAATCAGACGCAGTCCTTGGCGTGGGTGGAGTGGGAGAGGTGGGGGCGTCCGAGCGACGTGGTCCCGGGGATGAGACACGTGTCCATCCGGACTCGGAGCGCTGCTTAGCGGACACCAGCAGACAGACACCTCGCTGGACTCTCAGATTTATACTCTCACTTCTAGCGTTTATTCTCTCTCTCTCTCTCTCTCTCTCTCTCTCTCTCTCTCTCTCTCTCTCTCTCTCTCTCTCTCTCTCTCGCTCTCTCTCTCACACACACACACACACACTCATTCTCTCTTTTTCTTCTCTCTCTCTCTTCCCTTTCAGCAGTGTGATGTTTTGACGTGATTTCTTTCTTTAAACTTCTCTTTCTTCTTTACACTTATTTTGCTGCTGTGTATCTAAATGTCAAATACCATCCACTTATCTTTAACCATCCTTCACTTCACTGTCTGGACCCCCTCAGTTTGCAGGTCGATCTCGTGTGTGTATGTGTGTGAGCGTGCGCGCGCATGTGTGTGTGTGTGTGTGTGTGTGTGTGTGTTAAGTGTGAGCGTGCTATTGACTGCTATGTAGTGATTACCATTCCGGTCGGATGGCACCAGCAAGCCGCTGTAATTAATAACCCCATAATCCGGGTTGGGGTGGATGTCGGTGAAGAACACACACAGATCCAGGACAGAGTTTTACAGAAACAAGGCGTATCCGTATGGGTAGTTTCATATAAGAAATTATAGCTGCTATTATCCCTCCCAGACAATGATAACTATCTGCTCCAAAAGAAGATTAAAGGTTTATACAAGTTCAGAATTCTTGGAAATCTAGATCGCATTATCAAAACTAAACTGATGAGATTTCATCTCGCTGTCAATAATACATTAAGTCTAATACCATATTCAAATAAAGTGCGTGGAATAATAATTCAAACCTCTGTAGTTGTTTTGCAAACGATTAACAAAACAGATGCTGGTACAAAACCGGGTTGAGATGCGATTAAGGTTGTCCCGTACACACTTTTATGTATTGATTCATGGAATTTCAATTCTGACTCCCTTGTTTTGTTTTAATCCCTATTATTTACAAGAAACATCAGGTTGCATCAAAATTATCAAATGGATTTCTTGAGGTGCAGTCTGTCCGGATGATCGTTTTGTTTTGTTGTGGATTAAGAAAAGAGACTTTATTTAAAACCTCTAAATTATTTGTTGATTTAAGTCTTCGAGCGATGTGTTTATTTACTCAATATTACCATTATTTATTACTAATGTTAATATTGCTACTATAATTTAAATTGTTTTGTTATCATTAGTTGTTGTTAATAATAATGATTTTATATAGACTATATATATATTTCTTCTTACACTTGTTTGTTGAAGTGTTGTTTCCCAGAATATACATCTCCTCAGCCCAATCCACTAAAATGTTTATTACTTATCAGTGTTGGTACTTTACACTTAGTCTTCATTAACAGTGTAACGCGCACATCATCAGCTCTCTGTTTCATGTCAAGTGGCTACATACGACCCGTTTGATGTCTCAAATTAAAGACTGAATTGACTCCGATTCGCCTGCCACCAAAACACCTCTAAACCGGTGTAAGAAAACACAGCCTGCACCCAGTGATGTAGCGATAAATAAAAAGGTGTGTGTAGCCTGTGATCCGGGGTCATTACAAGGCATGACCACCCTCTGGATTTACAAACACATTAATTATTAATCTTTATTTTTTTTTTGTGCTGGTGATTTACGTGTGTTTGACACTGAGCATGAACATTTGTTTTAATATAGAAGTATGTCAATTAAAAAAAAAAAAAAAAAAGGTGTGTGTAAACTTTTCCCCATTAATACAAATTGTAGGAAAACTGAATTTAAGTGGTGTAAGACTGAACCTGTGCTTCCCGGTTTTACTTGTTTTAAACCGATGTCCTCTTACTCTCCACGTTTCCAAGTTTCTTCTGTCGCTATTCGGGAATTAAAAGGAAACTGCAGACAAACGAAGTTATTCAGTCACTGACACTATAATGCTTACTGTTGTGCAAATGGCCGAAATTGTGAATTAACACCAAAAAAAATGTGGTAGGACAGACGCGAACAAATAACAAATGAAATGGACTGGCGAGCCATAAAATGAGATTTGAAACCCCATTCAAATAAGAGCTCGCGACGTCAGTGCACCTATCCCAGAGAGAGCGAGAGAGAAAGAGAGAGAAAGAGGGAGGGAGGTGGAGAGAGAGAGAGAGAGAAAGAGAGAGAGAGGCTGTTTGGTGTGCGCTGTGTATGAGAGGGGTGAGATTTGAGAAATAGGAGGGGCTTCTAAACGACTAGAAATGTCAATCTGAGCAAGGGAGTCCCAATAATCTAAAGCAATCTGTAAGGACCTGACCTTAGTCCATCCAGATCAATAGGGAAGTGAGGGTGGAAAGAAGAAGAAGAGGAAGAAAATAAGGGGCGCAACCGGATCGTTTACACTGGCAGTTCCCGAGGAAATATAGACTTCCCTTGCTTGCACCTTTTGTTGCTCACATGCTCACACTGTAAAAGTGGATATCGAGGCAATTCCCTTGCTTTGTGTGATTGCAGCAGACTTTTTCCCCTTTTCCTACCACCATGTCTTTCCCTCAACTGGGATATCAGTACATCCGACCGATATACCCGCCGGAGCGCCAGGGGATCGCCAGCAATGCTCGGGCCGGGACAGAGCTCAGTCCGTCCGGCGCGCTCTCCAACGTCCTCTCCTCTATGTATGGATCTCCTTTCGCCGCAGCAGCGCAGGGCTATGGAGCGTTTCTGCCCTACTCAAACGATATATCAATATTCAATCAATTGGTGAGTGTCTCTGCTATCTCTTAACTCGTTCATAACTTTTATTTTACACTTTAAAAATAAAGGAGAAAAAGAAATAAACAACTGGTGCCTTTAGGAGAGGTGTGTTGAGAGTAAAGTGTAAAGTTTCGCAGCGCCGTGGTGTAGGATACTTTGTCCCGAAGCTTTTGTGAAATTGAGTTAAAAGTGGTTAAAAAGTAACACATTAACAAACTGCGGATTTGGCTTATTGTTAGCTACATCATTTCCTGAAAGTGATTGCAAAAGAGTTAATACAATGCTTCACCTTGCTCTGGGAGGGTTACACGTGTAGGTGGGGAATACGTGTTTAAAAGTAAAGTGTTGTCCGTGCAAGTTCTTAGCCTTAAAGAAATAAAAAAATAGTCTCATTGTTCATGCATTTGCTAAGCTTGTGGTCCATAAATAACTAGTTGAGTTATGACAAACATACATTAACCGTGTTGTTTGTTTACACATTAATAGTATCCACAGTGTTGTTTTATTATTATAAATCCTCACGAGGAAAGATTATGTTGATCACGAAGAAGGATTCCTGGCAGAATATCCTGTAGCATTAATATTTTAAGTCTAATAAATCCCTCTGACTCTTTGATTCTTTGTCTTTGCAGGGTGCTCAGTATGAACTGAAAGACAGTCCCGGGGTCCAGCACCCAGGGTTTGCCCACCATCACCCTGCTTTTTACCCATATGGCCAATATCAGTTCGGTGACCCGTCCAGACCCAAAAACGCCACCAGGGAGAGCACCAGCACCCTGAAGGCCTGGCTCAGCGAGCACCGCAAGAACCCCTACCCCACCAAGGGGGAGAAGATCATGCTGGCCATCATCACCAAAATGACCCTCACCCAGGTGTCCACCTGGTTCGCCAACGCCAGGAGGAGGCTAAAGAAGGAGAACAAAATGACCTGGGCCCCTCGGAACCGCACCGACGAAGAGGGAAATGTTTACGGCAGCGATCACGAGGGGGAGGAGGGGGACAAGAGGGAGGACGAGGAGGAGATCGACTTGGAGAACATCGACACGGAAAATATTGAGAACAAGGACGACTTGGACGACCAGGACGACCTGCATTCAGATATTAAACTAGACGGGAGAAGTGACTCTGATATTTCTGACGGCTATGAGGATTTACAAGGGCCCGAGCAGAGGTTTCTAAAGGCTGTGGGGAAGGAGGGCAAAGACGTGGAGAGAGGAGGAGAGCACTTCCACAGTCTCCACCACCACCACCACCATCACTCGTCTTTGGACACCAAAGCGTCCCAACCAAACGGTGAGCAGCTCAAACTGAACCCGGTATCCGTGAGCTCGCCACCCTCAGAAAACAACCCTGCCCCAGCCCAAAAGCCAAAGATCTGGTCTTTGGCAGAGACAGCCACGGCCCCTGACAATCCGCGCAAATCCCCACAAATGAACGGCAGTAACTCCGCAGGGCCCGCCGCCCAGACCATAATCGCCCCTCATAGACTCATCTCTTCTTGTCCTGTTGGGAAAATCCAGAACTGGACGAACCGAGCCTTCTCGGCACATCAGCTGGCTTTACTGAACTCAAATCATTACCTGGGACTGGCTAACCAGGCCACAGCCAACGGCCTGGCCCTCTACAGCAGCAGGCAAACGGAGGACAAGAGTCATAGTTCAGAGACTTCAGTCACAGGTACATGTCCCCGACGCTGAGACGTGCATGTATAAATAACTTCAGAACAAAGACACTAGTCCATTGACCGTCATTCATTTCTATTATTTTAGACCTCCGTTTCCTTCTTTGCCTGTTCATGGATTTTTTTTTTCTCTCTCTAGGCCACACAGATGAACAGTGTTACAATGTTATAGCTTACAGAATACAGTGTGTGTGATGTATGCGTGTGTGTGTGTGTGTGTGTGTGTGTGTGTGTGTGTGTGTGTGTGTGTGTGTGTGTGTGTGTGTGTGTGTGTGGAGTGTGTGCAACTGCTTTGAAAAATGTCCGAGAGGATTATGAAAACCTCATCAGAAAGCATTTATGAAATAGAAGTCAAAATGTTGAATTGGGTGAAAAGTGTTCTCCATGCTCGTGCCCCTTCCTTCCTTTATTTGGTTTTGTTGCATCCATGTGGAAGGCTGTTGAGGCCCATGTGCTTGTATTCAATGGTTTACATAAATCCCTCAACCTATTAAAACAACTAGTTTTCAACACTAAATTCACTGAGACCCAGGATGGGGGTATGATAATAGGCATTACAATTAATGCATTTTAATTTTCATTGACACACTTTCAGAGAGATCTAGTGCCTTGGATGCAGAGAAAAAGTTGTTAAAAACAGCTTTCAGTTCAAAGATAGCGAGGCTGTCAATTCATGACATTTGGGATTTTTTCTTTTTGATGCCATTTCACATTATTCTTTTTTAAACGCCATATTTACCCAAATTAGCTTTTATTCTAAGATTATTATTTTTTTTTATCCCTGTGTGTGTGCGCTTGTGTTATTTCGTCAAGGCCTATGTTACACTTATTTGTTTGGTCATGCAAATGAGCTCAATGCAAATTCACTATAGGCTCGCTTTTAAAAGGCAATTGTCACTTTTATACCTGTTTTTTTAGCTCTTCCTGAGGCTATTATTAGCAGGATTTTTTTTTTTTTTTAGATCACTACATTTTCTTTTTTCTGTTACCCCTGTGTATTTCAGGCCTCAGAACCAACTTGAAGCAGCGGTGGTTCTCTCGGCTCTCTCCTCTCCATAACCTCTCACCCGTCCTATTATTTTTTATTTTATTTTAATTTGAATATGGAATGTAAAATAAGAATAATACATCTCTGTATACTTACATTGTAAGCATGTCCTGTGTAAAACTGCTAATGTAATAATGTATGAACCTGTAGTCTGTGAGTTTCTTTTTCTTTTTGTAAGTTCTGTGAGGATTTGATGTTCAAATGTTTTGTATATAAAGTTAAGAATATGTACATACTTGTGAACCAAATTGTACAAGAAAGTCTATATTTTGGCTAATAAATGAACTGCTGCAACTTTAAGAAATTGTCGGTTTTTGGCCGAGGTATTTTGACAGCTGCTTTTGATGGTGGCTGTTATTGTGCATTGCAGCTTGAATTGCATTGCTTTGGTTTTTGTATGTGTGTTAGTGGACAGCCCGAGGCACAGTCTTCATCCTCCGTGGCAGTGATAAGTAAATATTCGAGAGGGATTTATCACACTTTTGTAGTGCAGGGACTTAAGGCTAATTAGCCAGTATTGCGGCATACATTTGGAAATGAATGTTGTGGGATTATCCCTATAGAGGCGTAGCGGTCGTATTAAAATGAATAATTCTTTCATTAATTTCCGTGTGCAATTGTACGGTCTATAAAGAGACTTTAGGTAATGAACGACTGTTATTTGGTATTTGGTATAAGAGCGGTTCAGCTGATCCTCAAGATGGATTTAGGCTTTGCAGTTGCAACTCCCAGATCTCATCATGCTCAATTTGTAATGTTTTTGCTCTTCACATATATCATACATTTCCCTCAGCCAACGCAGCTCTTTGGCATAATTGTAATATATGGTCGCTGTAGAACTAATAATAACATCATTTATTGTGTTTGCCCGTGATGTGATCATTTGCATGTGTGAGCCCTTATCAGAGGAAGTTTATGTAAACTTAGTGTTGGAGCTCCCTCTACAGTCACTTGCAGTCGGCCATGTTGGTGCACTCACTCACATTCAGCTCGTGCACTCTCGCTTTTTTCCCCGGCCCTTTCCTAATTTATCCATCAGTTGTGATATAAAATTCGATTTTAACATTTTGCTCTTTTAAATCTGTGCCACTATCTTAGCTTTTTAACGTGTTTGCATGCCTTAGTGTTGTGATGTCATGATGTGCACACGCAGTAGCATGTGTCTAAATGAAGCAGACTTGCTTTTAATGCGTCAAAAAACCAAAGCATGTAAAAAACAATATTTATAATAACGTTCATTTGTGTTCAAACCTTTAAACAAATTTAACAAAAAAACAAAATATGCATTTTCAGTTGGGGGGTCACATGCAATAAACCATTAGGCACAAGTAATTTGCAAATATGTACCGAATAAAGCAAAACCGGTTCCATATAACAAGTAGATACATGTTTGTTTTTTACACTCGCTAATAAGTAATAAACAATCTTTTATGGCTGCCATGACTAACTTGAGGATCACAGGACTTCTCAGTTCGTATCCTCAAAAGCGCATTCAGTCGTTTCATTTTTCAAAAATCGTGTAAATTCAGATTAAAGTTTAAAAACATATAAAGATAAAACGGGAAGAAAAATAACATTAATTAAATAATGTCGTTAATATTTCTATTATTCACATTTCGCCGACATTATAAAAAAAAATCGCCAGCCTTTAAAAGACTGAAATGAGACATGAACGTCGTAGTAATGCACATTATTATGTTGTATTCTACTATTAACAGCAGAAAAATATAGTTATGTTTAAAACTTCTGAAATATTATTTTGTGAGACAAACTTAATTTCTTTATTCAGCCTACCCTAAACGAAAAGCATCCTCATCGTTGATATTATAATGTTGTTTTTAATTTAAAATACATGTTTTATTTTCATAGTTTACATTTGAAATGTTTTTTATGGCTGCATTTAGGATATATTTTAAAAACGCACAAACACAGTCTGTCACACATTCCTCGACTAGACTCAGATGGTCAACGAGGACAATATCTTTTAATGTTTGCCATTCAGGGCAGCAGAGGCAGATGAAAAGCGCTGATTCGCTCGAGCCGTATCCTCTCCAGGTTTGGGATATGCTTTAAACAAACCCCAAGTCAGCCGAGGGAGAGACTCCGGAGCCTTTTGGAGCGCCTCTCACCATGTTGCCTTCCTGTCTAATCAATTATCTTCCTTGAGAGCCCCATCTTACTGCGCAATGCATATTCATAAGTGGCATCAACCAGCTGATTGATGTAATATTTTTTTTCCTTCTGTTTTTGTACATTCTTGCCCACTTCCTTTTGTTGAAGGAAGTAGCTTTGACACTAAATATTTATTATTATACAATACAGACGAAAGCGATGTGTTCACACGGAATGTTACAAGGTAAGAAGCAAATTAAATCAAACCAGAGTAAAAAACTTTATAAACCCTTTGTAAATTAAACAAAACATCGGTTTGATATGACTTACCATGACCTGTGTTATAAATCAATGTTATAAAGATTTATGCCAACCTTTAAAAGTATAAATAAATAAAAGGTGGGCTGTAAGGGCAACTAGCATGTGAGCACACTGAACCTTATAAATAACGATGCTTATTTCCTCACTGTTCACAGGACGTTTGCTCCTCAGGGGCCCAGAACAAGTCACCTCTTGATCATGAGGATTCAATTGAAATGCTACTGAAGGGCCAGTGATCGTGTCTAGAGCTCAGGGCCTCTCCTCTGATCAGTGCATGAAATTAGGGATTAAAATGCCTCGGCAGAAACAAAGTAATCATGCCTGCTTATGTCACCATACGTGTCCAACCTGCTCCCAGTTACAAAGAGCAAATGGAATGCATTAGCTATCATTTTGCTCTGAGCTACACAGGGACCATTTCCAGTGGGGCATGGTGTGTCACTCGTTTCCTCACACGTTAAGTGGATGTTCTCCTGGCTAATGAGCAATAATCAACATTGACTCCTCTTCTTATTTCTGAGGTCCATGCTGCGTTAAATGCTCAGAGTCTGCGGGGCACACTGTAGCACTGCTGTACTCAAGTGCCTACACATGCACAGGGTAATGCACTTCACACGAGACGGGGAGAAAACTATACAAGTGGAGATGAAATTAAAAAATATTAAGAGCATAGTCGCTAGAGGCTTAAAAACAGCTACGAAAATAATCAAAATTTGATACCGTGGATTTTTCAGATCCAGACATCTCACATATTAAAGCAATAGATCCTCAATTATGCTAAGTGCCTTGTAATTATTTACAAATTAATGGATGCTTCTGCAGTATGAAGAGTGTGGGAAAGCTTTTGACATCGTTGAAATTAATTATACTTCATTTCTAATCACATTGCTTTTGTTGTCCTGAACACTGTTGACTGCTCCTGCCCCCCCCCCCCCCCCCCCTCAACACAGGACCGCATTCAGCTACATGGGAGAAAAGAAATGCAACGTTCAACAGCCATTTAGAAGCGGAAAAATCTGAGAAAGATGGAATCATTAAAGGGAAATCTAATCTGTCTTTGGAAGTGTTCATTGATCTGGGAGAAGGTGGACGGCAGTACCAGGCGGCTGAAAGGCTCTGGCCAATGGAGCCATCAGAGGTTCATGAGTGAATGGGGAGAAACCATGGAGTAAATAAACACTAGAGCAGCCCATTGGAGAGGGCCAGAGGTGCCCTGTGAAAGAGGAGGCCGCTGCAAATAAAGGAGGTCAGTCTTGTGTTTTCACCTCATCCACCCCTTCTGTCATTGTAGCCCCACCACCAGTGCCACCTCCTCCTTCTCCTACCCCCAGGCTGGCCCGTTGTGCCACACCCCCTCCTGCCACCGAGACAGACAAATGTCACCTCCTTTGTGGACCTAGTCAGGCTTAGAAGCGGCCTACTGTCTTTGTGCGGTGGACTAATCCTTTTATGAGCCACTGTTGACCGCGCCCCCCCACCCAGCGCTTGCCCGGGCCAAGAGAGGGGCTGCCCTTTTGCGAGCACTCGGCCTGTGTGTTAGCTGACCGCAGGAGGAGTGGGGATCTGCTCTCTGGAACACATGTCGCACACACCACATACCTCCATACACAGGCTTACAGGGCCACGGCACTCCACGGCAACTTGTTACAACGCTCGCACTCCAGAGCCCAAAGAAAAGAAGGTGAAGCTCAATTTTACCCCTTCCGAAGATATGCGACTTCTGTGTCTCCTGCATGTTTTATGGCACATTCATTATTGAGAATGTAAGTGAAAGTGCAGCAGCAACACGTTAAAGAATAGCCAGGGAGCAGGGAGAGAGGGGTTGTTGTGTTTCCCTGGGCTGAGCAAAGGACAAAAGGCCCAGAAGGAGTGACATTCTCTGGGGCCGGAGCGGGAGAGAGGGAGGGCACTGATTTCATGCCTTTTGTTGATGGAGGTTAGAGAGAGGAATTCTTTCACTGAATCCGAAAGGCAACAAGTGGGGAAGGGGGCGACAGGCCGACAGGCCAGAGGGAGAGGCGTTGGGGCTTTTGCCGTTCAACCAGCTGAAAGATTGTGCTTTTCTCAGCCCCCTTCAGATCCTTCAGACAGGCCAGAGTTACAGGGCAATTATGGAAATGCAGCTTTGAAGCCAAGCATAGCCGTCTTTCAGTTCTTCCTCAGGACAAAGCAACGGCAATAAGGGCTTTTTATGCACCCTCCTCTATAAAACATGTTTCAGCCGCCGTATGTGTATGTTCCTAACTTTTCTTCTCTAACTCTAAGTGTTGACATTTGGGAATATCCTTTTAAAATGAGTGTAAAAGAAAATTATAGGAGCTTTGTTTAGTTTTTTATGGATATATTATAGGAACATTTTCCACATGTTTCTAGTGAAAAGCTGCATTCCTCCATCTCCTTACAATTTCAATCTGCCTGTAAAGCATTTACCAAGGAGATGAGCACAGGGGTGGGTTTATAAAAAAACCCGCCTGGCCTCATAGCTGCTTCCAACAGCTGCACACTTTTACCAGCCTGATGTCCCCTCTCCGCACCCTCTCCACTCACACGTCACTAACAGAGGCCCAACAAACCATCAGCCCTGCGCTTTCTCAGCTTTGTACATTAGTCAGCGGTGTAGCACAGAATTTCACCACCTTGTGTGAACTAATAAGACACATTTTCTCCGGCTTTTGAGAGGATCGCAAGAGAGTGATGTCTCTACATCACCCGACACAGCAGAGGCCTTGTACAACAGTGCCTTTACACTCCGAGCGTATCTGACAAATGCCAATACTCCGGCTTTCACTCATCACTGTTAATGAGAGGACATATTTTGGACGTTTCCAATATTTGTACAGACTTCATACATTATGAAGGCTCTTTTATTCACAGTACCAGGCGGAGAGGACAAGGGTGGGGTAGGGTGGGGGTGTATTCATGACTCCTCAGGATTGGCTGACTGGTGAAGGGAACTTAATAAATTCTTCCTCCTTGGAACACTGTCAAACAAGTCCTTTCTTACATCTCCCATGAATACATTACCAGCGAGCTTGATTGATTAGAGACCCTCACAAGAGGGTGAACCGATGAACCGACTCCCCCGGTGTGATTAATAGACTTTATTAAGAGAGTCCTCTCCTTTTTAATAATGGTAATGTAAAGGAAGCGCTGTGGGGGTGGGGGGCGCGCAGGAAGTCTAACGATGATCACTGGCGCTGTCCCTCTCTTTGATCCACATCCCCTTTAGTTTGAGTTCATTTTCTCAAACTCTCAACTGGCTATATCCATCACCTCCCTATCAGTGCCACACAGCGCAGATATGAGCTTCCTTTTATATACTCTTTTCACTTGTGTGCCTGCATACTGCCAATATATGAAACTCTTTAAAAAGTGTCTCCTGGGTAATGTGAGACGCAGGATTGGATTGGATTCCTGCTTGCAGTTTACAGCTAAATGAAATTGGCTCAGTATCCATGAAACGTCTTTAATAGACCTTCGATCAGAAACTAAGTGATGACTGTATAACTCTGCAGCTGCATTATGCTAGAGCATTGTATGTGACAGTCCTCTTCTAAAAGCACGTGTCTCTCTACTTGATAAAAGAAAGCTCCTTATCCAGTTAATCTTATGTTTCTCCATCTTACATACTCAAGAACTCAAATATACAAATACATAATCCTGTATAGCCTCCTGTGTGTTTGGGTAGGTCGTCCATGCTTCCATGAGGTAGGTGTGTGTATCCAAACGGCTCGCTGGCTAATCATTGTTCTTGAGAGCTAGCGTGGCGTTAGGCAGGGGGTAAAACCATGTACAGGAAATTGTTTAGCCACCCAGAGCTGAGCCTGCTTATCAGCACAACACAAGAACAACAGAGTATTCACTCGCACTGGACACAGCAGCTCCAACTTATCATCATGCTGTATTTGGCAATACATCACCACAAGTGATTTATTCAAACACGGGGATACCACAGATAGGGCGATTCACGTCCCGGTGCATTACTGCATGACCCAGACAGGTTCTGTTTGCTTTGCTGCTACAAAACCAGACTCACACACACACACACACACACACAACCATATATGACATCACCAGACAAGCCAAGTGTTGCTCACTGCTGCTGTAAACCTGAGAGGGAGGTCGATAACAGCAGGTGAGAGGGCTTCGCTTTGTAATGATGATGCCTACCGGTGTCTAAGTTGTAAACCCTGCTATTGATTCTCTCCAGTTCAGCCAATAGTCTCCACAATCTTCCATGCCTGAAAGTCTGCAGTAATGTGTCTGCATAGAATCCAATATCTGCCACTATTAATGAATACTGACAAGCAGCTCAACCTTTGTATTTTTATTTTTGATTTAACCAAGTTAGTCCCAGTGAGAGCTCAGATCCTGTTTCCAAAGAAGACTTGGCCAAGACCGCAGTAGCACATTTGGTTGAAGTAATTTACAGTAAATGTAATAAAAATAAACACATTTTATATTAAGAAAGAAAAAGAAAACAGCAAGTGGAGGAACATGATAGAGAAGCCGAACCCAGACTAAGAAAAGCTGCAGTGCTAAAACAGTAAATGTGTGTCTGTACAAAGTGTTTACTACAGGTTTTAGCCGGGGTATAAATAATGAATTTGCCAGTCTATCATGCAGGATGAGGCTGGGTGACATGCCTCCTCGTACTCCACGGGGAGTTTAAAAGTATATATGCTAAAGCCAGGGGAAAAGAGGAGGCAGGGAATGTACTCTATTCTTCTCAACTTTTCTTTGTGCTTAGATAAACTTGTTGTCAGGCACATTGTCAGCCACTCCAGCGTGACACCTCACAGCCAGATAATGGCATTGCCATGCAAATGAGAGATGGTGAGAGCTATACCACCACGGTGTGTGTGTGTGTGTGTGTGTGTGTGTGTGTGTGTGTGTGTGTGTGTGTGTGTGTGTGTGTGTGCATGTGTGTGCATTCATGCATGCATCTGTTTTGTTAGTGTTTATTAGAGAATGAAAGGGTGGGCGACAGAGTGATTCAGTGGTGGCATGAGGATAGATTGGTGCCTTGTCTATAATAAGGAAACTAAATGCATGCTGAAGGAGGATTGTTGAGCCAAATTCTCTTCTGTTCCAACTCTCTCTCATCTACTCCTGGGAAATCTCCCTCATCTAGTCGAGACAAGTTGCCTTAAGACATCACAGACATAATTTAAAGATGTCAGTTTGTAACAACCAGAGGCACCTCAATTGCCAAGTAGAAATAACTCTGCAATAATATGTCCTGATGTGACTGCAAGACTTTAGATGATAGAATCAAACAAGACAAGTCACACCTTTACAAGACAACAGGAATTCACATACGGGTTAAAGGAACAGTGAAAACATGCCGTAGACACCAAAACAATATGTTGGTCATTTAAAATACAAGTTCACTTTTTTTTTTCCTCGGGTAGAAGAAAGTTACTGACGTGTGTGGTCAGTGCAGAATCATTTGTGAGTTAATAATTACCAATTATAAGGCCTCCTCTAGCAATCTTCCACCTTCCAGAAAGGACTTAATCTAGACAATATGAAGTAAAACTGTCTACCCTTCTCTTGTCAGGGACAGGACGAGAAGTAGGAAGTGGCTTCTTGTGAGACACAGGGCAGAGAAGTGCCTGAACAAGCCAAGTCTTCAGTATGAATGATCCCTGCCATCTCCAGCTGTGTAGGCTCTCTAGGTTTTGTCTCTTAGTGGCGACTGGGCACAATGAAGTGGCGCTCTCACAAACAGAGAGGGGTGGGCAGTGTGTCAGAATGGCCAGTACAGCCCGCCCCCTCCTGTTGTCATGCTAAGACAGCAGCGCTCACTGGAACTGTACCCCTATTCACACATCCACGCCAACCCCGGGGGCAGCCGCGTTCATATTCTTCCTACTCACGCCCATGCATCCTCTCAAAAGACAAAACCCATGTGACTCTTGAAGAAATCAACTTTTCTTCCTCGGATCTGTGAATACGAATCAGTTAGCTGATGACTTTAAGGGCAAGGAGTGTGGACCCCCGAGCTCCCGTGGGCCTCATCACTGAGAAGCACAGTCTTAATCTGTAAAAGACCATGAGAACAGGCATGTCTAATGTCATTTTACAGGTAGATAGAGCGGGAGATTGGGGAGTAATTGGAAGTAATAACAGATAGCTCTCTTTCAATCCCACAGGACTTCTCTCCTCCTACGCCCCCAAATTCCCAGAAGACTCCTCGGTATATTTGCTGTCGCACGAAAGAAATATACTGCAGATGAACTGTGACCTTTGTTCCCCTTCACTGAAGGTCACCTGTCCACTTTACATACACAGATGAGGTCCTCTTTGCCGGAAATGATAAGACAAACAGCAGAGAAGAGGTAAGGTCAGCAAGTTAAACCAACAGCTAGAATGACAGTTAATTGGCCGGAGGGTAGTGTAACTGTCATGCATTTCCCCTGGGCTGACTTGGGAAGACTCCCCCGGCTGCCTCAGCTCTCTCTCCAGAGACCTCTACTCTGCACAAGAACGCTCACTTATCAACTGTCTCCCACAGGTTCAACCAGTGGACATCGGTGCATGGGAAAATGAAATGATTATATTGCCTCCGATTTGATTATTACTTCATCATTATTGTTTATATTGTGGTAATACACAATAAAGACTGTGACAAGTGAGGAGATGAAATGTCAAAGTGAATTACAGGCATATGCAGAAACTGGCCTGCAAATCAGCTGGCAGAGCTAAAAGGTCTTTCTTGCTAATTGCTCATATCCTACCAGCAGTGAGAGGCGTCCAGCCGCTGTGCAATAGGCTGGCTGACTGAGAGCAGACAGATAAGACTATGTGTATGGATGATTCGACCCATGCTCTAATGACTTGTTTAGTCCTGTGTGTCAGAAGCAGTGACACATAGAGGATGGCATGAAAGCTCTTGGGCCTTCTGTGTGTGTAGAAGGTGTGTGTCTGTGTGTGTGTGTGTGTGTGTGTGTGTGTGTGTGTGTATATGTGTGTGTGTGTGTGTGTGTGTGTGTGTGCAAAGACAGGGACAGAAAAGGGAAAATAACTCCCTGCACAGCACTTAGAATAAGTGTGTGTGGATGTGAGTGTGTGCAGGAGGAGACCACATGCATGTATAAGGAGGAGTGATGGTTTTAGCAGAATCTGTCTGCCTGATTTCGCAGGGCCGGGGTTTGGGGTGTGAAAGGCGAGGGAGAGAGTGTGTGCATGTGGGAGATAATAGGCCTTTCTCCACGCCACTCAGTGTTCCGCTGGCACACAGCTGGCACACAGCTGGCCATCCAACTAAACTGTCCCAGCCCCTTATTCCCCTTCTGCACCCTGCTCCTCCAGCACCACCCAGCCCCCCTACAGAATGCCAGACATGCAGGGTAAGGTAATACGGGGGGAAGAGGGTTAAGACAGAAAGAAAAAAAACATTAGCGTTAATGGGGAGGAGGAAGGAGGAAGTTATGATGGGGCCCACCGCTCCTAAGATCCATGTGGGGCTTGGCAGGATGGAATCCGTCAGTGACAGACAGGTGTTCCTCAGCAGTCTCACTAATCCCCCGTCCAGCCCCTCTGCTTCGCGGCCTGCAGGGCTCAACTCCATGCTTCCACTGCTCCTCCTGATATAGCAGCTACTCTTTCTGACCCGACTCTGTGTAGATCAATACACAGGGAAACTACAGTATCTTACACTAAAGGAACACTCCCTATAACAAAACCACAATGTGCCTTCAACTTATTTCAATCATTTATTTCTTTTTGGTCTTACAATGGGATACCGGTTATTGAAAAGCCACATTGAAATAATATTAACAAAGAAGGCAAACTCCTCACAGTAACACAAGATGAGTTATAACACCGTGTTTTAAATGATATCGTCAGAGGTGACAGTTAACTGATAACTACCATGGAACCACCATTGTCAAAGAAATGATTGATAACATTGTCACTCCAATAACTACAAGGTTTGGCATCTCTGTATTGTCATCATAATATATAACAAAATTATTTCAGCCTATTACAGTGTGAGTCATAAAGGCTTTCACTTTGCTTTTTGTCAACACCTGTTGAGGTGTGGAGCGTTTATGTGAAACCTCCTCAGGTGTAAAGGCGGTGATGTGTTTAAGGTTCCAAGGAATTAGCAACAACATATTAGGTAAAGGTTACCAGCCAAAACACAGAGGTACCTACAAAAAGACATCGCAGCTCTGGACACACGGCTTCATATTCAGAGGAGAAAGTAAAAACATGTAAACATATATTCAGTCCGTTCTAATGTTCCTCTAATCCTCCATATTATTAGCAATTAGCATATTTTATCATTAAAAAAACAAAATAGACTAGATGTTAGCAATGAATCCTCATGCAATAATAATAATAATAATAATAATAATAATAATAATAATAATAATAAACTGTATTTGTATAGCACCTTTCATACAAGAATTGCAGCACAAAGTGCTTCACAGCAAAAACATAGTACAAGATTAGACAGAATAAGAGCATTTACAGTACAATAATCACAGTATTGATGTAAATGAGTGTGAAATAGCAGAATTAAAATAGTATAAAATAACATTGGAAATAGCAACAATGAGTTGAAACACCTGGGAACATTACAGAATGAAAGCATTTAAATGAGTTTAAAGTGGCAGAGGAGCTGCATTAAAGATTGTATAAAATATCACTATTAAAAGGCTAAAGTGAAGAGATATAAAATATCACTATTAAAAGGCTAAAGTAAAGAGATATAAAATATCACTATTAAAAGGTTAAAGTAAAGAGATATAAAATATCACCATTAAAAGGGTAAAGTGAAGAGATATAAAATATCACCATTAAAAGGCTAAAGTAAAGAGATATAAAATATCACCATTAAAAGGCTAAAGTGAAGAGTTATAAAATATCACTATTAAAAGGCTAAAGTGAAGAGTTATAAAATATCACTATTAAAAGGCTAAAGTGAAGAGATATGTTTTTAGTTTACTTTTGAAGATACTGAGAGAGCTTGCCTCCCTAATGTCTGCAGGTATAGATCACATGAGCTAGCTAACCTATGTGACACCTATCCTCAACGGGAACAGCTCAGTATTGCACGCAACATAAAAAGTTATGGTTTTACAGGGCAGTCACATTATTGGAGGCCCAGTTTAATATGCAACTCCATTTTATACATATGGAGTAGGGCGGTCCCTGCTCCAGCTCTCTTTCACCACAAGGGTCCTCGGCCTGAAATACATTGAAGACCCCGGGTGTATACTTGCGTCTACTACACCAGCCACTAACAGGTAACCATCCATCACTTAGAGGCGCTTCTTAGCGCTAACAATCTTTTTATCTGGTAAAAAGCAAAAATGCAAAGAAATGTTGCTAAATTTGGCATGTAACACATCCTATGACCAACGCAAAGAACTTACTATGTCTTGCTTTAAATATCAATTTATATGTTTAATTTTATTAGAAATGAACAATAAATAAGGTAAGAGTTTGTATCTAAAATTGTGGAGGTGTAGTATCTGACAGCTAGTACAAGTACACACCCACGTGTAAATATATGAACGTCTGCACGCTGACGTTATAGCACTTTTTCTCTTTTTAATATTAGATGCAATAGCGGACGACACAAAATGAACAAACTGGTGTGTTATACACTTTGTGCTTGCACCATGAATGAGTTTAGTAAGCAGAGAAGGACATCTAACACTCCAACCTGTTTCCACCTGTATACAGGTGAAGTGGAAACTGGGTGACAGTTCTCAACACTGATGTACTAATGATACACTGAGACGTGCCTTTTAGCACCTGTTTTGAGTATAGGTTAACAGACAACTTAGAAATCTAAGAGCTTTGCATAGATGTTCTTCCACCTGTGCTATTAATAGTGTGCAGAAGATAGGGACATTCATATCTCCATACAAACAAACACCCACTTTGCTGTTTTTGTCATTGGGAAAGTAGATGAACCACATGATCACGAGGTTGCGGGTTGGGAGCGATGTAGATAAGGAGCGTGCTCCGCTGAGGACAGCAAAGCACATCCAGATGACTGGGACACAACACTGTTACACAATATAACCCTTATATTCACGAGCAGCACGGTTTACACAGGGCTATAATCTAAAATGAGATGACTCCATGCAGAGCTACAAATTAAATAAAGCCAGAATCTGGATTCCATTATCATGTCTCCCAATGCCTACATTTTTGTAACATTTAAATGGTAAAATAAATATAAGCGTTGCCGTATCAAACAAAGCTCTAACCAGTATTTGTTTTGTGGGAACGCGCTGAGAAATGAAAAGCTAGCACGGTAAACACAGCCCTTTCTGCCTAAAATTTGTGAGTGGCACCAAATGTTTCTGGGTGTAGTAATTGCTGGCAGATTTGTAGATGTGTGTTTTAATTAGCCTCGACAGGCTGCTGATGGCATTACACAAGTTGTTCCCGTCAAACAGGCCCCAGAGATGGAAAACCAACGGGATCAACCATGTGGACACAGTACAGTGAATAAGCCCCAAGTTAATTCTTATAACCAAAAGCTATAGATGAACGACTCCACATCCGAACAGCTGCACAGAAATGTTGTTAATGAGGTCATTCTTAAAGGTTTAAACCATATACAGTTCTTTAGAATAGAAACACAAGTTGATCTAAAAGCAAAAGTTCTCAAATCTTTTCTTAAAAGATCAAATGTTCAACAACTTTTCATACATTTTACATTTCTCCATGAGAAGTGACTTGGGACTTCTACACATGCGTTTGAAATTGTAGATCATAATAGACCTCTGTTATCCCAACACAAATCTCACGAGCTGCTCACACACACACATTCAACATTAGAGTTATCACTCCCTATAATCCACAAGCACTTTTGGGCCTCGCATGCTCCCGCTGACTCCCCTTGCACCTCATCTACCCCGTGCTAACACAAACCTCCTCTTATGTGGCTTCCCCTTTCCCCCTGCGCGGGATCCACATCACTGAGACTGCAGCCGCCATGGAGGGCCTTTTTCCACTTCTCCAGCCACGTTCGGCCAAGATTTATTCGACTCTTCAACCAAAATGTAATTTTCACCATGTTGGTTTTTTTGAGAGTGAGGGGAGAGGGGAAGGGGTTTTTTTTTTTTGGTGCTTTGAGAGTCATGTCTACTCAGCTGGGATACTGGGACAGCTCGCTCCAACACCAATACCCCAAACCCACAGAGGCAGCTAAGTGATTTATTGGCTTCTTTTTATTGAGCGGGCCAGAGAGAGAATGAGAGAGAAACATAAGTAAGACTAACAGTGTAATTGAGCCCGTCTACAATGTTGCACGGCACAAAGGTAACACAGGTGGAGGTATTTAAACGGGTTTAGGTTTTATGGCAAATTAAAGGAAATAACTTTTGTTGTCTAACAGGATTTCCTGCAGCTTATCAAAACATGTACTTTCATTTCTTTCACAGAGTTACTTGCTTGGTTGAATTAATCAAACTACTTTTAAACTTAATATAGATTATTAATGATGTAATTTCCCTACTTTCCACTGCCACACTGGACTATATCTCCTGGAAAAAGTAAGTATCATACTTTTTTCTTATCATATTATAATTCAAACAACTCTGGTAAAGGATTTTAACTTTGCAGTCGTATATTGGCACATTCCCACACCAGATAATGGTTTCCATGAACAGGGCCGTGGTGTGTAAGAGACAGATACTCTGAACTTGGCTGTAGAAAAGAGCAGTCTTCCCCCATTGTAGAGTGAGTACCTTATAAAACCCAAGAAAATTACATGTAATAGAAGTGATGTACCATTCTGTGGTTGTACTCAGGAGACACACAGACTTCAAGGAGACAGCTCACACATATCACAGCCAGTGAATCATAACGTTTCAAAGAAAGGCCGGAGAGAAAGGAAGAAAGAGATGGAAAGAGACAGAACGGGACCGACGGAGTGAAAGACAGAGGGATACATGCAAATTAGATAGAGACACGAGAGAAAGAGGTAGAAGCAAGAGGAAGGCGAGAGGGCCGAGATAAAATCACACACTGTATCCTATTCCCTTTGCCAAGACAGATGTCTATAGTGAATAAATAATGAAGGGTAACAGTTTCACAACATCATGTTATTGCCAGTTCTAAACTCTGACTGCGGATGCCTGTTTGCTGGCTATGACTCAGGCCACCCTCCACCCCAAGGGAACCTTCCAGACCCGTCACTTCACGTCTGCATGAAAATCAAGCCCAAAGGATCGGCCTGGCGAACACATGGGGATGTGTGACTCTTGGTGGCTGAGTTACGTGTGTCACACTACTCTGAGAAGTTGTGTCCCTCCCTCATGACTGACCGGCCTAAATATACACACTTCAGCAAGCACTTACACACTGTTTCCTCTCGTGGCGAGCATCACTGTTATGTTACTGGACTTGAATTAATAGTGTGGACTCTGTAGCTTAGCTTAGCATAGTTTAGGTCAGCTTAGATTTAGCATGTGTAGAGGGGTAAGGAGGGTAAGTGTCAAGGTGAATCATTTTTTATTTTAATCGTTAATAATTCTTTATTAGGAATAATGGTCAACAACAATAACGCAACAATTAGACACAACTTTTAATAAAAACAAAATAACAAAAAGACAATTCATTTGATTCTATTTCATTCTTGTGTTTGCAGTGTCATTTCATAGTAAAATAAAATGCATTATGAACATATATATATATATATATATATATATATATATATATATATATATATATAGTATGCCTATTTATTTCTATATTTTGCTATTTGTTTATTGATTATGGAAACAAATCCACCATAGAGACTATTGCATATATAACAAGTCAAGCTTGCCAATATTACTACAAGAATTACTTTCCAATCATATTGTTAAAACAAATAAAAGTAGATGTGAAAGAAGTTCTCATAATTTGCCAGTTTGGAGAGCGCTCCCAAGGCCTGAGCCATAGAGGAATGAAGTAGAAAAGCTTTGGCCTAACACCCCAGTTCTGCTGTCAACACCACTTCACCAAATGTCAGTAGTGGTATTGTGAGAGGGAGGATTTAAGCAACTGTAAGTGCACTGTACATCCCTTTAAAGTTAGTGGAATGACTCAGAAGCATGCTCCTGTGCAGTATACCTCTAAGAAAGGCTAAAAGGACTTGAAAGTGTACACACTTAAAAGCACACGCAAATACTATTACGTTCAAACATACAAACATATATATATATATATATATATATATATACATACTCCTACAGACTGCTCTCTATCTTCCTATTTGTGCAAACTCAATCAAATAAATAAAACAATAAAGCAGTCTTTATTTTTCTTGGCAGGGCGTCCGTCCCGTACCCCTCTCCACCCCCTCTCCCTTCCCTCCGACCGCACCGCAGCAGGATCATTTTTCCCCCCAGAATCCCACTGAAGCGCTGCCATGTCGGCTGGAGACAATCAGCTGAAATGCTCCTTAGATATTCCTGCTCTTTTTCAAAAGACCCAAATTCAATTTATGGACACATTTATTACCATGTCTGTCAGTGACTAAAAGGGAGTTTCATAATCAGGAGCACACATCTGATCTGGTCACAGCAGGCTGCCTCGCTTGGCCAATATGCGCTCTATTACACGGTCAGAGCCAGCCGAGCCACAGAGGAAAAGGAAAACATGAGCAAACAAAAGACTAGGTAGTTAGACATGGGATGGGGGCCCTCAGATGTAGCGTTTAAAAAAAGCTGATCTGATTTAGGAGTGGGGCCGTAGGGAGAAAATCCTTTAACTCAGTACCAGAGCAGGGGCCTTGACCATGTGATGAGAGATCACATAGCACCCTTCCACAGCTACTCAGTATTCCCATTGCACACTTCCCTTCTCTGATGTTATTGAAAACATAAATGGGATATTTTTGTTGTCTAATGATGTTTCTGTCAGTCTCTAAGTAGCAGAGGGCTTGAAAAGCTAAAGGGCTTCTTTGAAAGATTGAACACGTTTTCATCATGTTGCGGTCGTGTCTCTTACACCAATAGTTTCCATTGTTTGTCATATTTTTTCAAAGTTGCCAAAAACTACATGAAATCCACTTTTAAACTCCAATAAAGTAGACAGAGAGCGGCTTGTTAGGGCCAGCTATAACAACATTGAGGCATGAACGATTTACTATCCCTGCTCTGCTTGTGAAACATAGATTCTAATGAGTGCTCTGCAGGCAGCGCGTCACTCAACTCTGGAACACGGGGGCATGGACTGGACCAAGACCCAGTGATTGAGGGCTTTAGTCCACTGTGGTGTGTGTATGAAACACACACACACACCACAGACCGCAGACTCCAATCAGTGGTTCTTGGTCCAGTGGTTGGACAGAGTGTCAGTGATGTCTGAGAGCCACTGTTCACACACGCTTGTGTCCAGGCAGGCTGAATACCCCTGGAGAGATGCACACCTCAAGCCTGGGCCATAAATCAGTTTACTCACAAAGGTCCACCTAAACTCCTGCCAGTGCCCACTGCAGTAAAAACATGTAAAAAGTGGGCTAAGCTCCCCCTAGAGGCCGAAACTGGAGGGTGATTCAGTTAAGGAAACGAAGCGTGTCCTTCATTAGTTGAAAGATCACATTTTACCACAGGAGCAGCAGATTTACTGGTGCAGAGGGCTCTGTGAAATCTCAACCAAAAAGATTCTCTGTTTACCTTCCAGGGTAATTAGGGAAGCTATCACCTGACACTCACACAGGTAATGTCCTGGATTTAAGCCAGAACTAAATATCATCATGGTCAGCCTGACTGCAGCACCCTTGGAAAATATGTGCAGAAACTGAAAACCACATTTCCAAAATTGCCTGCTTGTCCCCTGTGTTGGTTTTGGATCAGGACTCTGGGCTGGAGCTTAGGGGTTCCTGGAGCCCGTGCCAGGATCCTTAAAAACTAGTAACTGATATCTCTTTTTTTTTCTCCCCACACGGCCTGAAATGCTCTGTTATTAAAATGGGAGCAAATCCCACCGGAATGTGTTACACGTTTACTAGGTGTATGTCAAGGTGAGAGACAACACTAGTGAATTATGGGTTGGATTTGGACCTGGGGAATTGGGGCTAGGGGCAGACTGAAAGAAAGAGAGACAGGGGAGGTATTACTGAGGGTGACAGTTCTGACTGCCAGGATATAAATCTACCCCCCCTCACCCCCAGCATGTTGCTCAGAAACCACAGTGCCCCCTACAGTTAAAACCCACACATGTCAAACTTTATTGGCCTTAATAGTAAATGCCAGAATGATAAATAAAACAGTATCAAGAGTCCTGCTGTGGAGAGTTTAGTACGAAAGATCAATGAGTGTCTGTCTACGGGGAGTAGGCTAAAAGCATCCCTGCCATCTGCAGAAGCAGTGGGCACACTAATCTCTTCTGGTTTGTGTGTTTGGGGTCCAGGACGTCCAACAGGCCTAGTGACAGCTGCACATGGAAGCAAATCTGAACTATGCTTGCAAACAGAGCAACGGCAAACTGATGACAAACGCTTTGTTTGGGGGAAATATCTTTTTCTTCTCTTGCCTGTTTTAGTTGGATCACAAGTCTGGATGTACTAATGGGAGAAAAAGAGCAGCAATTAGGGATGTAGACCACGCTGGCCTCAGTTATTTCCAAACCACTTAAAATGTGTAATAAATGATCAAATGAGACAACTCCTTTTTAAGCTCACGGTCGGATTTTGTTTTGCTCAAAAGCACATTGCCTCTAATAACAGAGCATGCCTTTGATTTAGCAGGCAAGTGGGTTGCAGACACAAAACTTTCTGCTGCTTGTGGTGGTTAATCAGAGAGTTGGAGGTATGTGGGTGGATCCCTCTCCTTGGCTTGAGGGTGCTGGTTGGTGTGAGGTGGGTTGTAGCTGGTAGACAGATCACCTTGATCCCTGAAACTGTTCACTTTCATGATTTATGTTCCAAACTGGGACACTAGAATTTGCTCAGACTGTGACTGAGAGATATGAAGTAGAGAACGCTGAACGGATGGTATGAAAAAGTCACTCATCCATCACCGCACTGGGGCTGTATGGATGTGGTCATGGCAAATTCCTAGAATCCAGTGCAGCTATAGAGGGTGCCTCCTGAAGAAATGTGAAGGGAGGAGAAGGGATAAGAAAACATGTGTCCTATGTCAAGGCTTGAGCAAAATCTCTGTGTATTAGGATCAAAAACGGTGTCTACTTCTTTCCCTATGTCTTTACATAATTTGGTACGTTGATCACATCCAAACATGGAAAGTGGACCACTTTGATTATCCATTGGCAATCCCTCCTGTGTCAACACCATGTTGGGTTCCGATAACGGTTCATCCAGCAGGACCTTCTCCCACCACTTCATTCAGTTCCACGGCTGACTTTAATGCTGTGACCGAGTTCTGCAAACACCACAGCGACAGAGCGGCACATGCAGGACCGTCTGGAAAGCAGAAAGGATGAGAGGTCAAATGAGATAAAAAGGAAAAAGTGGAAAGGCTGAAAGAAAGTGTTGAAGGAAACCTCAGGTCTATCACCATCGCTCTTTATTATTTTTCCTAGAATGTAGCTTTTGGTTCTATGGTGCAGTCCACCGAGGGCTCCGGCATGGTTCTTGAACTGGTCTTTGCACGCTCACATGCTAACCAGTAAGCCTCCCATTTATGTAATTGCGGGTAATGTGCAGACCAGGCACGTGCCTCTTGAAATTTGAAACATTGGGGTCTGTGGTTGCGCCAACGGCGTGCAGCTCGCTTTTGATGATTGGCTTCTGCTTGTTGTGACCAACAGTTGCAATCAGTTGGTGGTCACAGAGAACAGTGTTATTTTGCCTAGGGGGAAAACACATTTGTTTTATTTTAATGGCATCAAAGGATCAGCATTTTAAAAAGGAATTTGCGTTTTGCGTTGACTTCGTGGTTAGCTACCTGGTCTGCTTGCTGTGGATTTGTCCACAGCGATAAATGGCAAAGCTAACGAAAGCATGAGTATGTATCAGTGGTTGCAAACAGTTTGCACATGTTTGCAGAGTATGCATGCTGAGCCCTTGAGATATGTCATGTAGTCAAGTGTGGTACTAATTGGTAAAGGACCAAACAGCAACCTCCAGGTCTGAAAAGTGATACAGAAGTGGCTTGAACCTGAATTCTTTCTACATGCCAGCAGGGGTTGACTCCATTGATTGCAAAAAGGAGTCAGATTGCATAGAGGTCAATGAGAAAATGACTCTACTTCTCATTTGATTTAGTACACTCAGAGAACATTATCCTAATGAGTTTATGGTCTCTATCGATAGACTCAAGTCATCTTCCATACATAATTAATGTGTTAATGATGCTTTGAGGCTTTTGGTATGATAGTATTCACCAAAATCTGTGTCATGTTTTTATAATGTCTTCACGAGGTGAGATTCCTCGTCTCCTTCAGACCCACCCTCTTAAATCTAACCTCCACACACCACAAGCCCACTCCTCAGTCATCATGGCATCCATCCTGAGGACAAGCACATGGTTCTACTTTCTCCCGTCTCGATCAGCCAATTCATGTATGTGTTTCCAAACAGAGGATGTCACCACCGCAGATCACTTTACAGGGATCACAGGGACATCTGTTAGGAAAATGGAATAACAAAACTGAACCAGGTTTTTACATGTTTGCTGGAATTCAATTAAAATCTGATTAGTGGAGTATTAGAGGGACAACTTGCACGTTAGGTTGCTACTATCCCCTGGCCTGGTCAGGTTACGGTGGGGATTACCCCTAACAGGATGACCTCTGACCTCTAGACAGGTGCTAGAGGGAAGGATGGGACAGCATTCATGTCACCATACCAAGTGGGATTCACAGGCCCAGCAGCAGACAGGGGTCTCCCCAATGCCATTCCAGAGGACATTCCCACTTTGTAATCACACATGCGAGCATGCACATACTGCAAATACTAAAGAATAATGGATCGCATGTACTGGGATCACAATAACCGGAATAGAAATATGAGTTATTCAAATGTAATATACATTTAATTAAGTTTTACACAGTTTGCAAATAGAAAAACCGTGTCTTTCAGTAAAAAGGAGTTTAGTTTATAAGGTTAAAATTACACATGCAGTTAGCACACTTTTTGCTTTTCTCCATGCTCTGAGAACCAGAATACTAAAATGAAATATAATGAACACTTCACTCTTTCACAATTTATTTTAAGACTTCAATGTTACGCATGTCAACACTAATGAGGACCTGATTACAACGTGAAAACAGCTGTGCCAACCTGTATGAGAACAACACATCAATGTTCTAATACTGTGGGAAATGAAGGTCCTTTATTGATCCTTGACATGTTGGAATCATCATGCTTGGAAACTTGTGCATACTAACTGTAACCATTTACATAATGGCATTCCCACAAAGTGGAGTCCAACAGCGTGTACACATGTGGTAAAGCTCAAGATCAAACTACAATTCTGTCATTATACGTTGTGGTGAACACAAAGCAGTATGTATGGATAGCAGTTTGAATAAAAAAAAGTGGAAAAAGCTCTTTCATTGTTATATTCTCCATCACTAGAATAAAAAGTGTGTTGTATGTTCCAACTTGTTCATCACAGAAAATCCATTATAACATAAAAAAACAACATGGAAACAAAAATTCCCAGCTGCTTCCATTCTACACTGTTTACTATGGTTTCCCCCAGCAGACTAAATAGGCCTGTGTTTGTCTTCACCATGCACTACACAGCCGCTCCAACCCCAAGACCTCTACTTAGGCAGCGTGTGGAATAAACAGCTTTCCTCTGAGGGCCTGAGAGTGGAACCGGTGGAGGATTCGTGAGGCGATGGTTGAGGTGAGTGGAGGTCTTATTGGATGAGCCGTTATCACAGCCCAACACAGCACAGATGCTGGAACACTTCTCGCTTTCATTTATTTATAAGCATTTTCTATCTTCTGTTGCAACATTATTGGATAATCACAGTGGTCTACTTTCCATGCCTGAGCTCACATTACAGAATTATGTAAAGACATAGGGAAAGAAGTAGACACTGTTTTTGATCCTAATACACAGAGATTTGGTTCAAGCCTTGAGGTAGGACATACGTGGAAGCGTTTCCAAACAGCATCAGCCCCACCGACGCTTTGCTGAGACCATTTGTTGCGGAGCATGGCATCTCTGAATGCCGTCGTGAGACAGGGAGCTGCAGAAATGTAGAAAAACAAAGTCAATCTGTACTTTCCAGCAGTTTGGAAATGCTTCTGAAGGACGGTAGATACGCCTTGGCAAATACACTGGAGTGAAATTCCCTCATTTGGGGATCATGACCTGTTCTCACAAGTGCATTATCTCTGGAAGAAAGCTTCTGTGCTGCAGAATCAATTAAAAACAACGAGACAGAATGGAAGGATTAAAAAAACAACTGCAAGTGCACAGCTGATAAGAGTGTTTGAAATCCTCATTTATCAGATAAAATGATTATCCTGGAAAGTAGTTGATGTGGCCATTAAAAACAATGGAGCCAGATTAGACTTTTAAAGTTTACAGTCAAATACGAAACCTCATTGATCGCCACAGCTGAAGCCTACATCTTCCCTCTGCTGAATGCAAACTGACTGAGAAGTGCGGCGATGCTCCATGAAGTTCAGTTTTTGTTGTCGTACAAACTTCACATTTCTTTTTTCCGTTCCCTTTTGTTCCACGCGTTGGCGGCTCAAAGCTGTGCAGCATCAAGGACAATTGTAAATGATTCGAATGAATGAACAAAAAAAACTGCGAAGCAATCATCCACAGCCGTCTTCAAGGAAGTGAAATAGCCATATAATAAGAGGGAGATTATGTTTTAGTCTTTATCAACACAAACAGACACACTCGGGCTGAGCAGGAAATCTATATTCTCTGTACAGTACACAGTTTGATATCCCAGCCATCATGTCCTTCTGAATCCATTAATCACTTACTGACAAGGCGGCGAATGTAACTCCACTCTGAAAGAGGCATCACAGATAAAGTCTCATCAGTCAGACTTCTGCTGTGTGACAGCAGATCACAGATGAAAAGCATCACACTTGCAAAGTCTCGACGCATGAGCAGTTTTGTAATGTGCTGTGGAGATCGACGTGTCACATTATGCTTTAATTTTGCCAAAAGAATATATATCATCAGTGTTCAGCGAGAGAATAAAGTGGCATTGGATCCTTCTCCTCTGTCGTGCGGCTTCACAGTGAACCATCGGCTCGCATTAGAGGAGCGCAGGCTGAGTAATAGGAGTGAGCTTCACAGCTGTGATCTGCCAACAGGAGGTCGCAGTGAAGAACTGCACATCTTTTGATTTTAGTGAGTGCAGACGAGTACAATGGGATTGCACATCTTGCAAACCAGAATCACATGAAACTAAGTCTAATAAAACAAGCCCTTTCAAATATGTCAGACCTGCTTCATAATTATCAAATCATATCATATATTATACTGGCATAATAAAGGTTTATCTTATCTTATATGATACCCTATGAATCCTTTATTCAAACAGGTACACTCATATTTTTCATTTAAAAACAAAACAAAACCATAGACAGACAGATAATCCACATACACTATACATTAGTAATAATAAGTATTAATAATTAAGTCACAATGTAATATTTAAGGCATGAAAGAAAAGCTCATTTAACATTCCTGTCGTTAAAGGACCGTGTTGAGCGATGCCACACGACGGACAATGTGGCTCCTGTTCCGACCCTACAGTGTATATATATATATATAATATATATATATATATATATATATATATATATATATAATACTGCAACACAAAATGCTGAAGGGCTAAAAGAGCCAAATCTCCTTGAGCAGACCCGTCACTCTATTGCATCCATTCAACTCCCTCTGTGTGAACTCCTCTACATGGCACAGACATGTGGCCATCTGACTTCACATAGATGTAAGTGTGTGGCTTGCAATTATCCAGTTGAGCTGCTGCTCATCACCACAAGAGAAAGTCTACAGGAGTTTAAAGGCTCGTTGGTCTTTGAAGCTTAAAACATTGATAAACGACATTTGAATCCCCAAACCACACAGTCAACCAATGAAGCAAGAACATTGATAAAAGCAACGTCTGTGGATTTACCTGACAGATGACAGATATACTTAAAGCAGATTATTATTAGTTTAATACTAATAATCAGACTCAGTGTTGATGTTCACTCTCTACTGTTCAATTACCTGAAATCATTTGAACATCAGCGATATCAGCTGTGCTTTACCCCAGGAACAGATGCCAACTTAGTGTCTATCCAAACATCCATTTGCAACTTATATGATTTAAAAGTTGTTGGCACATTCACATAATATCAACACCTGTCTTCTAAACGTGACACCTTTGGACAGCCCCCAGAAAACGTGCAGGGACCTGCTGCATCAAGAGGTGTTTACACACGCACATGGAGAGACTCCGTCTAAAGAGGAACTGTTTATCGTTTATCATTTATCGGTGCGATTGTTGATTTAGGAATTGGCTTTGCTGCATTAATTCTACTTTAACGCATTTAATGCATGCATACTGTTGTTCAAACCACTGCTTAATAAATATCTACCTTCTATCTTTATGATATATTCATATACACTGGGTAGCAATGTTTTTCCAAAACGGATATACAGCACACATTGGAACAAAAGCCTTCCAAAAACTATGAATTTTTTATAATGTTGGCATTGTGATCATCTTTTGACGTTCATCTTAGTTTACCCACTTTTTGATTTACCTCTGCATCACTGGCCGTCAGGGAGCTGATGCGGGCCAGAGAGGTGAGGGGCTGCTTTGTTCTGAGACGAGGCTGACAGCCTCTTTATCTCCTCCTGTCAGACAGAATACTGTTTGATCTGCAGCTCCTCCATGTCTTCTATCTCTGGTCAAATGACCTTAGCCCACTCGCAGAGGCCGCTTTAACAGCCCCACCAATCCAGGGCTTCCTGAAAGTGTGAGGAAGGTGTGATATTGTTCAAGCCCATGTGGTTGTCTTGGCTTAGAGTGTATGTTTAATGCATGGGCCAACACACACACACACACACACACACACACACACACACACACACACACACACACACACACACACACACACACACACACACACACACACACACACACACACACACAGTTTCTTTGCCTTTGCTTGCAGGTATTGTTCCCACATTTAAACACACACAGGAACACATCCAAGCATTACAGAGTGTGCTGTATGTGTACATGTACTGCACATATACATGCAACACATCAGCAGGAGATACACACAGAGAAGAGACAGTATACACACACTTGAAACTTGGCCTTGGCCCTTGCTATAGAACTATCTGGTGCTGAAGTGAATGTGTTTCACTGCCTCTCTCTGTCTCCGTCTCCCGCTCTCTTACAGGATGGGTGTCTTTTAGTAGCTCACATCACAGAGCCGTACAAACGGCAATTAAAACGGATGTGCTACACTGGCTCTGTATGGGGAGAGAGAGCAGAGAGAGAAAGAAAAGAGAAATGAGAGAGGATATGAGCAAGGGAGACAGAAAGAAAGAAAGAAAGAGGAAGTATGCGAGGGAAAATGTACAGCACCACCTCTCCTTCAAAACCATGACTGATACCGTGTCTATTGATCTTTATTACAATAGCAGCAAGCTGTAAAATGTTTGATGGTTTTGTACAGATCTTAGTCCCCCTCATTCATAATTACTGCTACACATGTAGAACCAAGGGCAACTTCAGAAGGGGCGCTGTTTGAAAAGCTGCTGCCAGACTGTGGGGATGATGGGAAATCTCGGCGGGGCCTCGCGGTAGCTGCAAGCCCTAAGGCTATCATTCCTCCTGCCGAACACCTGCAGCAACTTAAGTTTTACAAAGATCAAATTATGGAGCTGATTTCAAATACGAAATGAAACCCACCTCGTCCCTTTACCCACAAAGTAACTCTGCTTTATTTTGATTTCAGACTTTGGTGCTGAGGCTTTCTAATAAAAGTCAGTAGAGCGCATTTTGGAGAAATTCTACACTTGATATTTTGTGCAAAGTGAAGTCAAATCTTTCAAGTTTAAGATATGCACACGCATTTTAATGTTGACAATTGCAGATCTGAGTTTGTTTGCATGTACTATATATGCATATGTGAATGTTGTCTCCCTTTTCCCCTTTGCTTGGCTTTGTCAAGTGTGTGTCCCTGCACCCCAGCTACACTCAGAAGAAGTTAGAGCTGAATGCTACAGCAGTAACTACTCCAACTCACACTATTGGCCTGCAGAAACAGTCTCACTCGAGCCTGAACAAACAAGAACCCAGAGTCTTCACAACTTATCATCTCATGCTCTGTTTTTCTGGGACAAAAGTGTGCAGCAGTACACCCGGACCCCCAGGCTGGCCCTGGCTCTCCGTCTTCCCTCTCTGCTCAAATTTTAATGTCTTCTCTGGGTGGGAGCCAGGGGAGATACAGAACAGAGAGTGAGGAGACAACCCAGGATACAAGGAAATATATTTGGATCTGTTCCTCCATCCCAGTGACAGTTCACATCAACAAGAAACAAAACCAAAGAGGCTAAATTATAGGACAGCGGTTTGATTTAAGCTAACTGAACACACATGTGTGTTTGTGGAGAGGTAGAGAAACGCAACAACGAGCAGCAGAGTGCAAGACGGTGGCCAAGGACAACATCAATAAAAAGCAATAAAAAGCAGGCGTATGCTAAAACAAAAGCTTTAACAAAGTTCAGGCCATTGGAACAACATGTAACCAGCAACATGCACCAACAAGAGAGATGCAATTATGCATGTACTGCAAGGGACAGAGAGATAAAGAAAGTCATTCCATAAGGCTTTGGAATAAACTCGAAGGACCAACAATCCACTTGATGCTACAGAAGTTAAAGGAGGCAGAGACAGACAAAGACAACAGCCAGAGAAAGGAGAACAGTGTCCCAGCCAGATGATTGTTGCTTCCAGCAGTGGAGAACAGGGAGAACAGTCTAGCCTGGCACACCCTGAATAATGCATCACCCTCTCTGTAGCTGGGCAGATATATGGGCGAGGGGGAGCACTGATTTTTGCCCCCTGGCATTGTTAGAGATATTAATAATGGATAGGTTAAATGCTTGTGTTAAGAATTAATTAGTATAGTGTCTGTTCAGAAGCTGTATTTATGTAATTATTTGGTTTGGACTCTGCACAGAGAACAAAGACCGTGTCAGATAAGATACAGTGTATATTCTAGTCAGCACTGTTCTTACTGTGGTCCATGAACATCTATGGCAGCCCAATATGTATGATCCCCGATGAGCTGTGGCTGGGCTGCAGGACACCTCCAGAAGCTGGAGCCTCTCCTGTCACCCTGCTGCCTGCCACTGATTAACATTTTAAAACCATGGAATAATTTGTCACTGAAAAGAAAAGCAAACTTTGAGCTCTTTAAAGCAACGGCAGTGAGAAAGAGGGAGGGAGGAAGGGGGTTCAGAAGAAAAAGGGAAAAAGAAAGAAAAGAGCATTATACACAGGAAGCATTTTCACATAGCACGTCATGTATACTTCATGAAGTCCTGACAGAGCAGCGCACACATTTCCCATTCCCTTTGGCTGTCTCCGGCCGGCAGTCCGCACAAGCCAGGATGAACAAGTTGTTCCGGCCTTTTTCTCTGTCCTTCTTTCTCTTTCAATATTTCTGTCTCTCTGGGCTCTGGCACTGAGTCCCGCGGGCTAGAGGTTACCGTGATGGAAATGGGGGAAGCTGGAGGGAAGGCAGGCAGCCTTGGCTGAAGCCGATGGTGGGCCGCCCTGCTGGTGAAGTTGGTGAATCTGGCTGTGTGCTCGGTGCCCACTGCTTCAGAGCAGCGCATTACAGTGGGCCTTGTGTTCAGACAGTCTGACAGATCTCAACCTGAACACCCCGAGAACCCGGGGAATCAGCACTCCACGCATACATCTACATCCTCTCTCTCTCTACTTGTCTGTTTTGCGAAACTATGTTGGTTTGTGTCTCTTCATCCTTCCCCGCTCGGAATCTCTTTCCTGACTTTTTCCTCTGTTTCACCGTCTCTCTCTCTCTCTCTCTCTCTCTCTCTCTCTCTCTTGCCTCCCTCGTTCTCCCCGGTCCCCCTTCAACTCTGCTCTCTCTTATTCTCTCATGTTTCTCTGTCTGTCTCTCCCTCTCTCTCCTTTTGAGATTCAATAAGAGCCCTGGAGGCAGGAGAGAGAAAACAGGGGGGTGTAAAAACAGCTATGGCTTTATTTACAAAGGGCCCAGGTATTGCCCGGCGTTAAATCCGGGGGAAATGATTTATTTCCCACCCATGTGTGGCACTGATCCCCGAGGCGTAACTCAACAGTGGACCGGCTTCGTGCCTGCAATTTACGGTGGCTGCAGAGGCTCATAAAGGAAGAATGGATTAATCTGGAACACGACATAAACAATATGACTCTGACAGCCCTATTAAAACCTGTGCTACTCAGCATCAATTCTCTTCTGCGCTCTCTCTCTCTCTCTCTCTCTCTCTCTCTCTCTCTCTCTCTCTCTCTCTCTCTCTCTCTCTCTGTCTCTCTCTCTGTCTCTCTCTCTGTCTCTCTCTCTGGGTCTCCGCAGCCAGCGCCTGATGGTGGGAGGCCGACTGGTAGCTCTGGAAAACTGACCAGAGCTCACAGCCTTGTTATTGTGATTCCCAGAGTATCAGATTCAGAACAGGGGGGTGTTGCACATCTACATATAGCAACCGGACCTTTTAACTGTTTAGCCTTTGGACATCATCGTGGGTATCAAATGTACTGGGTCCAGAGAGGAGGCTCCCACAGTGCTCGTTAGAGCCGGGCCGAGAAGGCTTCCTGTCCCAGCGCCGGTGGCCTCTCATTTTCCATGAGCTGGGCTTCTTTTGGGAATGTGCTGCGCTCACTTCTGCTGGCAGAGGCCTCTGTCTTTGAATGTGCGCACACATTTGTGGAGAAAACATGTTGTGCATGTGATACATGATATTGGTAGTGGCTCCACATGTACTCATGGACACACACACACACACACACACACACACACAGACATACACAAACAGTTGTCAGCTGCTCCCTGAACCCCTTGGGAAGAGGTCACTCCATCTTCAATGACCCCCAATGGCCAATGACACACACACACACACACACACACACACACACACACACACACACACACACACACACACACACACACACACATTAGCTTCATCTCTGTCAGGGACAGGTGTATGCTAAGCCACACAGAGACAGCATCCATCTAACCACAGAAGCTTTTAACACATTTAAAAACAGCATTTCCAAGATAGCAACCTGTCTCTGAGAGACAGACCGAGCGAGCATGAGAGATGAGTTTAAAAAAAGAAAAAGTCACCGAACAAGACATAGAGTTACTAATTTATGTCCAGAAATGGATGAAAGCTTCAAAAGCGTCAGGCGAGGAGAGAACAGCCCTGAAATTGAAATCAATAAGTTCATTAGACTGCAGAGCCTGTTCATGCTGCACCCTCCACTTCCCCTGCAGACAAACACAACAACACAGGAGAAAACTGGGACGAAACAAGGCTTGACCTATGTCCACTAGCCAAGCATTCCATTTATTTAGTCCTTATCACAGGCCTGATCTGAAGAGGCAGCTACACACTGATAACGCCCCAGGATAATAGCAAGACCAGACAGGGTCTGACCAAAGAGAGACAGCCAAAAGAAAAGGGAAAGCCAAATAAAGAAAAATGCATTTGGGATCTTCTTGACATTCGTTTTCTTTTTTCTTCTTGTACACACACACACACACACACAATGCTGAAATGTGAGGGGCTCGGAGGAAACTTTGCAAGGGTTGTTTTTTGCAGACGCCTCTCTTGTGTGCGCCTGTAATTTAGTGGATCCCCATCAATAAGTGAGAGAAAAGCTTTGTGGATGCTTGGCCTGACAGCTAACAAGACCCAAGCCCTATCTGCAACAAACAGACAGAATAACAAACGGTGTTGTCTGCGTGTGCACATTGAACAAACCCTGAATGCAGCTCATCGTTCATGCAGCAGTACAGTATTGTCAAGGCTTCGACTGAGCGTACTGTACAGAAGCGATTGTGTGTGGTACAGGCATGCAGAAGAAAAAGTTTTTACCATCTGACCTGAATAGTGTTTCTTCTTGTACACTAGTAATCTCCAGATCCCTGCAGAGTAGTAAAGATCAGTGCAGCTGATGTCTTCCTCCACCTCAAACAGGGCCCATTATTGCTCCAGTCCATATCAGCAGGGCTCTGCAGCCTGTGTCACACCACTTCCTATTGCTGATTTATGGCTACAAGGCTCATGGGTGTTAGCATACTGCATATTCTCACAGTGACACACGCGCACACACACACACTTAGGCACACACTAAATCGACGAGGCACAAATTGTTCGTGACCTGAGCTCCACTTGCTGAACCAGAAGAAGCCAAACCTGTCTTCAAGGGTGGCTTTATCACACAGTCCCCCTTTTTCACCTGCAGATTAGCGCACTAGGCTAAATGGCCTGGCTAGACCAAGAGCCTATCTCTATTCACACAAATGAAATACAAATGGACTTCTATGTATCTACAAAAGAAAATCTATATTTCAATCCGTCTTATCCTAATACCTATGCAACTCCGTGTGACATTTCTTTCACCTTTTTCCTCCTTTCAATCAAAGGAGAGAAAGTGTTCACCCTCCATCCGGAAGCTCGGGGAGTCTCCATCCCAGGGGGTTTCTGGGAACCCAAACACACTGCTACTGTTGGCAAGCTGCAGTTTGCTAAAGTGTTCAACAGAAGCCAAAACATTTGTTACGGACTCATTTCATTTCCTGGTAGAAATGTCCAACACTGCAAGGCAAATGTGAGAACACGCGTTTACATAGGAAAGCTCAAAGGAAACCAAGCGTCAAGCTCAACAGAAACAAGAGCGGCTTTGGAGCTTTTGGGGAAAAGGGTGTGTGTGTGTGTGTGTGTGTGTGTGTGTGTGTGTGTGTGTGTGTGTGTGTGTGTGTGTGTGTGTGTGTGTGTGTGTGTGTGTGGGGAGGGGGAATGGTCAGCTAACATTGTTGGAATGCAAAGGAAAGCCGAGCATATGGGGACACGGTTAACTAGTGCAAACAAATGTTTCCAGGTTTTACTCTTACGATGAGTCAGATTATCCATCAACAAATACGTTTGCAGTGGAAATGACAGAAACTAAACAGTGGACACTAAATCTCTGCCTGCTGGCTCCGACGAGCAGCAGACAATGTGAATGTAAAGCACATCTAAACTAATATTCCTCGTTGTACACACAACAGCCTTGCATTTCCCAAGATGGCATAAAGATTTTACATTTTCTATTCGAGGTCTCTCGCCGTGCGTACAGCTGGGCTTTATCCAGCATTATACTGACTACATAGGAGTGGGTCCAGAGGCGTTTCACATCTTATCCATATTTAAGGCTTGGAACTTACTCACAGGGCTTTGCCCCGGGCACACGAACAACTCAGCCACATATATACAGGAGACGGGGCAGTCGAAGAGGCCACTGTTGACCATTTATTTATGAAGTCAAAGCTCTGCGGCAACAAGCTATCCACTCTGACACAACTTAAAGCGCTTATATCCAAGCTGAATATTTCATCTCTCCATCGCTACTTTCCAGTCCTTTTCAAGGTAGGAAGCGAGGGGAGCGGGCAAGAGCATAGACAGAAAGATAGGACACTGCAGGTGATGCAACCCAGTCTGTAACCCAGTCAAAGTAAACAGGTGGGGCTGGCAAAGCAAGAGGAGGGAGGGAGGGAGGGAGGGAGGGAGGGAGGGAGAGCGTACAGGCCTCTTCAAGGTCAGAAGAAGGAGAAGCTTGGTATTCTCTCTCTTTGTCTTGTCTTGAGATTGCGCCGGCTCATTCTTTCGTCTCTTGCTCTTTCCCCTATCTCTCCCCTTTCCCCAGCTCAACCATCTCGGAAACTAAACCTAAGCACCTTTTATGTGCTGAGTGAAAAATAAATAAAAGCTTAGGGCGAGAGTAAAAAAAAAAGGCGCCTCTGAAAACAAAACGTTGTTGGGCACAGATTTGACAAAATCCAGGGAATCTTTCCATCTTTTGAAAGGAGTCTGTTATGAAGCCAGGATACAGAGCAGAGAGCCCCAGCTCACTGAAAATGTAAATGCACACTAGGCAGGCAGAGAGCAGTCTCCTTCTATCTTTCTCTCACTCCACCTCCTCCTCCTCCTCCTCCTCCTCCTCCTCCTCCTCCTCCTCCTCCACTTTGCTTTCTTTCATTTTGATCTGTCTATCCATGGTCTGTGTGTGAGAGGAGAGGCGGCTGGCAGGTGGCTGTGTGCAAAGGTATTGAGGCCTATGAAATATTTACCAAAGCAATAATGACTCCCTGGACAGTGGAGGAAGACGGCGAGGTGAGGAGAGGGGGGAGGGGGGGGGGGAGGGGGGGTAAGAAGAGAGTAAAGAGTGCCTGTCTTCTTTTTTGTCAGAAGCAAGGATGAGCGAAGATGAAAGAAGCAGACCTGAGACTCTCAAACTTTAGTTGTTCTCTGAATGAAGAATAAAGATTAGTGCTTAAAATTTCAAAGTGCAGACGGCAGCGATAACTAAATAAACTGCATTGTTGATATTTATCCCTTTTTATGTCCGTTGACAAAAAAGAAAAACCCACAACGAAATAAAATACAAGCCCCTGCAGCACTCTGCTCCTCAACATACATCTGATGAGCCAACGTGCTTCTGTGACTTGGGTTGAAGTTGCATCATCTATAGATCGAGACACATGAGACAAAGAAATGTGTAAAGGAAATTAGAAGACGCGTGAACACACACTCATGTGCACACACACATAAACTCTCCTTGTAATATTACCCTTTTCCAGGACCGTTGGAGAGTAAAACTTCTAGGACTGGTGCCCCCGTGGCGAGTCTTTAATGCATGGGCCTCTTCTTGTTTGCAGACAGGCCTCAGCACCACACTGTGGGCCAGTTTGATCCGGACAGCCAGCAGAGCCCGCTTCAGATGAGACAGGGGAAGGAAACTCCACTGCGGTGCTTCTGTTTTCCCTTCATAGCACTACCAGGATGCTGGGGTGGCTCAGAACAACAGTGAGCTCTCTAACCCAAGACTCTGGGTTAAGGATGGAAGGAAGGTCTGCCTCAGTGTGGCGGAGGTAGGGGGTCCGTTTGGATGTGTCTACAATGGGAGTGAGCCGCCGATAGAGAGCAAGGGTTGGGACAAACAAACATGAACCTTTGCTCTGTTTGACTCAGTGTGAGACCGCCACAGATGGGAGGACACATATGAGTACTTTAAGTTGTAAATGTTTACTTAAGTAGAGATTTACTCAAGTTTGAGTGTTCAAAACTTAGACAAAATAGTAGTTTGCTAAAAAATCAACCGTATTTGTATGTGGGAGACATTTTACAGCAGTGCAGTGGTGAGCACTTGCATGTCCAGTTGTCCAAGCAGTTAAACCATTAATCCTTGCAGCAATATTAATTATGATCTGCCCTCTGAGCTACAAACACCAATCAGCACTAAAAGTCCGATAATCAGCTCTTGCACCGTCACTTTGAGTAGTTGTTACTGGCATCTTACCACCACTTTCCTGCAGCGCACTGACTTAGCGGGGAGCGCCACTGCATGTAAGCATGGAAGATTTATGTCAAGCTGCGGGTATGTGTCCAAAACATGACACTCCCTGTGTACTCCCCGAAGCGAGAGGCTACACTTCCTGATCAGCAAGCCTGACACACTGGACAGCTGACCTTTGACCCCTCATTTCACCTGAGTCGCACAGCGACCCCTCAACCCATTCTCTGGCTCCTGCAGGGTCGCCGGGGTCACAGTTGACACAGCAGTACTGTGTTATGCTGAGCTATGAGAGCCTCCACACAACAGCACCACGCCTTCACTCAGTCACACCAAATGGACTCTACGGCCGTGAATGTGAATGTGTGACGGCTTCTTTTTTCGTCTTCTTCTAAATCTTCCTCAAATAATAATAGTTCTTATTCTTATGATGATGTTAATGATGATTGTTCTTTGGTGTATGAGTCAGTGTGTGCAACAAGCTGTTCTCGCCGTCACATTAAGGATTTCCTTCAATGCAAATATTGATTTTCTTTCTTCCACCACATACTGTATGTATATTAATGCCAACATTAATTTCTCCCTATGTAGATATTGCAAAACTAAGAGGAATGGGCGGAGGGAGATGGATAGAAAAGATTAAGGGCCTTTTAGAACAAATGCGTCATCGGGGCCATTCCAAACAAGCCCATCTGTATGATCCATAATTGATCAGCGTGACGGAGTGTATGGCGGC
Source organism: Cottoperca gobio (assembly GCF_900634415.1). Classification (NCBI taxonomy): domain Eukaryota; kingdom Metazoa; phylum Chordata; class Actinopteri; order Perciformes; family Bovichtidae; genus Cottoperca; species Cottoperca gobio. The sequence goes on from NC_041357.1 coordinate 27,898,551, forward strand.
AGCGCTTGTGGGCCACAACTGACAAACGACTGGACACGACCTTAAGAGCTGACCTACACACAACTGGGAAAAGAACGTGGACGAAAGCCTCGGAGAAAAATCTATGCAGCTGAAGTGAAACCACATTTCGTCTGATGAGCGATGTTAAACAACAACTGGACCGGCGGGCAATTACAATGATTGGAGTGCTGTGCCTTGTGAGAGCCATCGAGACAGAGACAGAGTTAGTGGAGAGGTAGAGTATCCCCACCTTCTCCCTCCTCCATTGGCCATAGAGGCCTGGCGCTCATTAGCATGCATGCTTTTACGGGCCTGGCCAAAGCAGTCAATGCTCTCCACTTTATTTATTAGTAAATAGAGACAGATGGCGATGAGGAGGTGGTATCGACTACCCATAGCCTTTTAAACAAGAATCAATGACAGGGGTGGAGCACTGAGATGGGGGGCATTAACTCGCTAATATAGCCTTAAGAAATGAGCAAGGCTTGTATGTGAGGCTGGATCCTCCCGGTCTACAGATCCTGTACAGTATACAGCTTCTTGTTTGTTTGACATGTCAGGAGGAAAAGATGACTTTACCGGTGACTTACAGGACCTGACAGCCGTCGACATATTTATAAGCGGATGCAATACACCTTCAATCCCATTGATTAGCCGCGCAGTCGTATTGTGGGTTTTATTTTAGTGGCAGAAAAGCTTTAGAACGTAGCAGAGCTTGGCCGAGCGGGAGCTTGGATCGTGGATCGAAGCGGGCATGTGTTGTGGTTGTATGTGACAAGGTTAGAGGGTCTTGTAGCCGTCAGATTGACTGATGCACATACACACACACACACACACACACACACACACACGCACACACACTATTGCAGTTTTATGAGGGAGTCAGGACATCAGGCAGACACTGCGGATGTCCACATTTACATTAACAGCATGTACAGTTTAAATTCATCCCACTAGTGGGTATTGATTGTGGGCGTGTTGCTGCAGTAAATGTATCAGTGTTTTAAGGAACGGAGTGAGAAAGTGTAGAAAAAGGACAGAATAAGAAGTAATGGAGGGATGGTAATGTGAGAGGTAAAGGGAGAGTGAGACAGAGACATGGGGAAGAATACGGATGATGGATAGATAGATGATAGATGGATAGATGGATAGATGGATAGATGGATAGATGGATAGATGGATAGATGGATAGATGGATAGATGGATAGATGGATGGATAGATAGATGGATATAGATAGATGGATGGATAGATAGATAGAGATAAATAGACAGAGGTGTGAAGCACACAGAGATCATGTTTCGTCCCTGACGTGCTCGTTGTAGAGCTGATGTCAGAGGTCATCTCCATCATCTATATTAATAAGTCTTTATCATCTCCCAGCACTGTCTAGCAGCACGCAGCAGATACAATCCAACACAGAACAACTCACCCTGCCCAATAACCCCGCAGCCCCCTGCACAGGGACCGGCTGGGCTGCAGTGAGCCAGCGCCTTACACCACCCACCGCCAAGGCAATTAAGAGTTTAACCTGGATGCAGCCCGGGGAATCCAGAGAGAGACTGCAGTCAAATAGAGCAAGACTCTGCAGAAAGAGAGGCAGGAGGGAGAGAGAGAGAGAGAGAGAGAGAGAGAGAGAGAGAGAGGAGAGAGAGAGAGAGAGAGAGAGAGAGAGAGAGAGAGAGAGAGAGAGAGAGAGAGAGAGAGAGAGAGAGTCAGGTGAGGGATGCACAGGGAGGAGAAGGGAAGGGAAGAGGAAGATGCTGCAAAAAAGCAAAGAATGGAAGGAGAGTGACAGGAGAGCAGGGGACAAGAAGGAAGGAAACATGTCTGAGTACATAAATAGACTGAAGAATGGCAGCGGCTGGTGGAGGCAGAGAGTGAATCTCAGCACAGTGTACACAGCCGTCTCCTCCATGAGAAGAAGGTCACCAGCTCTCTCTGAGGACTCCCTTAAATAAAGTCCCCTAACCTGCACTTCTCTGGGCAAACAACCTCCTCTGCTCTTTATTAACTAAATATGAGGGGACTTTGACCGGGGGGACAAAAATTCAATATTTTTCCCCCACCAAATATTTAAACCAAGCAAATAACAGACAAATAAATAGATCTCCTCTGCCATGGGAGAGGAGGCCAGTCGGTCCCCTGGATGTAATTTGACGGCCCACTTACTTGGAGGGCTCGAGCCCAGTGCTACTCAGACACTCATTTGAAGAGCTGTCAATCAAGGGGCAGCAGAGTTGGCGTTGGGGATATGTATATATGTGTGTGTGCGTGTGCGTGTGCGTGTGTGTGTTTGTGAGGTTTGGCCAGCAATTCATCCTCAAGGTTGGAGCAGATAAGGTGAGCGTCTCTCCTGATAAATACATCACACCTTCCTGCTCTCCTGACTACCTCTTTTAAACCCCTCCGCCCTCCTCATATCCATCCCTTACCGCTTCTACCCTGCCCGTCAAATCACTTAATATTAAACATTTTATCTGCTCCATCTCCTGGTGATGCATAAGCACAGGCGGCGCTGTAGGCGTAGAAAGATGTGGTTGCTTATTTCCTGCTAATCCTGCACAACTGATTAAAACGTCTGCGTCGAGGCCTCGGTGCTTCTAACTCGAGTTTGAACACCTTCTGTTTAACTTCCTTTTCTGTTGTAAGATTCTTTCTCTTTTGTTCCACAACACTTTTTCTTTGTTTTATCTTGATCTCGCAATTCTTTTGACATCAGGCACATCTAAGAATTAGTCTCTGTGTTTGTTCTTTTGTCCATTTCTTACATCCAATACATCAAAGACATTGAGACAAACACACGCTCGACACCAGCACACTGCTTTATCCATTATCACCTCAAGGTGGAATGCATCACTTGTGGGGTATTTACTGCCGCTTTGTTCCCTTTCTCATCTTGTAAAAGCAAAAGAAACTGTCCTATCCAGAAAAACAAGCATTGGTCGTTTGTGCAAACAACTTAAAATGACTTACGTCAGGGGTGTCAAACATGCGGGATGACTTTGCAAAGTGTAAGAATGAGTTATTTTGAACATAAAGTAAAATATTGTTCCAGATACCCGTGACGAAATGTTTTGTGCCTTTGTAGATACACTGATCTGTAAGTTGTAACACACATGTGTAAATTATAAACTAATACTATGTTGCGAACCATGGCACGAAAATACTCAAGATCCAAAATACACGACTCAACAAAGTGTCTGACATTCAAACAAAAAGATCTTTTAATACAAAGTTTACCCGTTAACAATAAACATACACTCGACTAGATCAACAAGACGAACTGGCACAAGACGAGGGGAGACAGGACTATTTATACATGAGGTAAGGGGACACAGGTGACAACAATCAGGGGCGGGGCAGACGATCACAGAAGCGGGAAAACACACAAAGGCAGGAAGTTAAGTGACCTGGAACGAGAGGGAAAGGTGAGTTTCAAAACAAAACAGGAAGTGCAAAGACGACACTAGACAAGAGCGACGGTAACTTAACATAACGTGACCTGAGAGACTAAACTATAACATAAATACATGACATAACATTAAATAATCTGACGGGACATGACATACTATTGTTGAAATTGCACCTTTTTTCTTAAGTTCATAATGTTTTGTAAAAAGATCAAATTTGAACATTTTCAAAATGAACTTTTTTGCACTAAAATGAAGGGAAAAATGTGGAGTTGTGGTTATTTACAGGTTATTATGCTCTGATCAAATTGTGCTGCATGTGGCCCCTGAACTAAAATGAGTTTGACCCCCCTGACCTACGTTAACGGTCAGTGCCAAAGCAGGAAATAGGAACTTTGTGTAACGTTACAGGGATTAAAGTTGAGAAGGTCATACAACAAAGTGTCTGACTTCCAAACATGACAGTCACACTATTTTACCTGCTTAAACTAAAGTACCTGTAATGATCAGTTTAACTTAGTTCATACTGGTTCAGCTCTTTCCACAAGTCGTGGTGTCTCACAAGGTGCGTGACTTCTTCTTCTCCTCCTTCTCCTCTTGTTCTGTCTTTCTAAAATCAAGTGATGCTAACCTAAGCCTTTTCTCCCTCCTGCTGCGAAGGATGTGTGTGTGTGTGTGTGTGTGTGTGTGTGTGTGTGTGTGTGTGTGTGTGTGTGTGTGTGTGTGTGTGTGTGTGAGGGGGGGGGCAAGAGGCTGGAGATATCAAAAAATCCTTTCATCCATTTTAGATGAGATGCAGATGACTCAATTATGCTTGGCCTGACATCAAGACCACTTGGCGGAGAAGCTGCTAACGCTGGAGAACGATCCATTTAATCCCACTGATATGAATGGCAGGGCGCTAACAGGGCTTGCAACGGTAAGAGAGTGAGACAGGTGCGAGCGGAGATGCATCATCGCCACTCTGGAAAAACAGTGCTTAGCGAGTGTGAAGGTTGGGAAGATGAGGGGGGGGGGGGGGGTGAGGCCTTTGTAACAGAAGAGAGACTGTAGAGAAGAGAACATAATGGAAGGGACGTACAGTTGAACATTACATAACAAGGCTCTTATGTGGTGCCCTGAAGCAATTCAGATTATTTCTGCTGTCACATCAAATGCCAACAGACACATTTGGCTGTATTTTTTGTTTATGGCAATTAGGATAATGTAAGAAAATGATTTAATGATCTATATTTATGTCAAAATGCTACGAATGTGACTTTCTCAGGGTACGCATTTTGATTGGACTTTAACTGAAGATGGAACATTTTCACCAGAAGTGGGCAAAAATGGGTCAGCCACTTTATATTGGAAATGAGAGAGGGAGAGATAAAAAGAGCGAGGTCCTGCAGGACGCACGATATCAGGGCCGCTGGTCACTAGAGCCGGGGCCACAGCGACGACCCACAAACATGCTCTACATTTGATCAGACAGCTGTTTGATCTGCGAGGCCTCTCTCCCACAAGACCCCCTCTGCACTCTTCATGAAGACACAAACACTCATCATGCCATACCCTCTACTCATCAAGGCTGCTCAGCTGCCAGGCTTCCTGACAGCATCAACATCAGCATCACTTCACTTCCACACTAATACTAAGTGAACTGAGGGCAGTGAGCATGTCAGTGGAGATCAGTCTGCTAACAGAGAGGACAGTTGGTCTGCAAGAAGAGAGGCTTCATGTTTCCTCCGTTGCTCTCGCTCAGAGGGAGTTGTATTCTGCACAGTGTAGAGCCCCTTAATGCAAATTGGTTATTTGTGCTATATATATAAAATGTGATTGATTGATATTTTAGAAATCTAGCTAGAATAGTCAGCAGCTACAGGGACTCTGGGTTTAGTGCAGCAAAAGCCTGAGTAGAGGAGCGTTAGTATATTGCACTAATAATTTATATCTGAGCTCATTTTGAGCAACATGCATAACAAAAAATATTGGAAGATTTTAATATTTTATACATCAGAGTTTTAACTGCTGTTATTGGACCTTGATCTTTCAAAATTACATTTAATTTAATGAATAAATCTAACTCTAACAAGGATTAACACTTCTACTACGACAGCAGAAAGCAAAGTGATAAAGTTACTATTCAAAAAACATGATTAAAATATGATTTGTATATTAAGTCAGATTGGAGGAACATACTTAAGCGCTAAATAAAAATGCTTTCTTTACGCCGTTCAGAAGCGTCACGTCTGTGTGACCTTTAGTGTCGGAGCAGTCGCTGCAAACGCTGCCTTATATTTCCACAGAATTGAACCTCCTGCCTGTTTATGACCTTTAGTGCAATTAACAGTTGCAAAACATTAGGGCTGGTGTTACTTCACATGTAGTCAATCAAATCAGTGTTCTGTAAGTGCTGAGTGGTGTTTGTCTGTGTTGGTGACAAATGAGTGTGGCCCGTCCCACTGCTGACAGCCGGCCCAGAGCTGCGATGCTATCTTCAGCTCTGCTTCTACAATTACTACTACCTCTCTGGCCCCAGGGCCTCCAGCACAAGCCTGCACTCTGGAACCTGGGACACACACACACACACACACATTGAGATTCTTTACACACATCTATTCCTTTGTAACAAACAGGCTCACAGAGAACTTTACACATGTATTTCTTCTCGTATATATGAAACCCAACATACTGTAGCGTGTATTGTACAAACACAGAAGAATGCACCGAGCCTCGTCTGAAAAACAAGTAGTTTATTTAATCTTAACATTATATTACGATCAGATTTCCTCCGTTCTAAACATACATGAATTGTCCGTCACTGAAATTGAAAGTCATTAATATAACATAACATAATACATCTGTTGTGTTTCTTCACCCTTCTTTACAAATTGGAATTTCAGATCCATTTCCTGATTGTATTAAACTGCACTACAATCAATCCTGGCCTTATAGCCACACACCACAACATTTGACTGGGATATGACCCCAAACTGATACCTTTCCCCACCACACACCTGGTTATTTTATCTCTCCCTGCACCTATTGTTGGCCTAATTGAGGGTGGCTTGGCTGGTTGGCTGGCGGCTGACCCCAGTCAGAACAATGCATACCTGTGGCTCTCACCAGCACTGTGTAATTGTCTCTTTAAGTGGGGCCCTTTTCCAGTCCGCCCCTCGAGGGGAGAGCGCTCCAAACTCATCCATCACTCAGTCACTCAGCCACCACAGGAAGTGGCTAACACAGGCGACCTCTGGGATGGCGGTCCACTGTTGGTAGGGTTGTAGAGTTGAGGATTTGGAGACACATACAGAAAATTAGCCATCACTTCATCACTGGGACTGACATCACTCAATCTATCAACCCATCAATCAATCTGTCAAAGATGCTGTTTGCTCTGCTAATCCAGCTGGTTCCTTTGAAGTTAAGAAAACACAGAAAGCTGGATGCAAAGGCTTCCTTGTTGAGTATAGAGCAGATGCACGTAGCCTATGCTTTAAGTTTTGCCTTTAATGTCCACAGGGTGTTTTGCTTCCATGCATCACCAGCTTTGCCTCTAGATGTTAACGTGACTAAAAGTCCTTAGGGACAGCAGCGCTTGGATCCAAATGCTAACATTAGCATGCTAACATGTGCTAAGTAGCACCCAAATTAAAATGCTGATCTTGTGGAGCTAAATTAAAAGTTAAAGGATCACAAAGTTATTACATTTTGTCCTGTGGGGGACAGGAATGTGGGTACCAAATATTATGACAATATTTCCTATGGTTCTCAAACCAAGGAAGGAAATCATCAAAATCCTGATGAGTCATCCTCTGGGGACCATGAACGTCAGTCAGCCGACCAACCAACGGCTGAAAATACAAACACCAACACATTCTATGAAAGCCTTTAAATAAGGCATCACTGTTGATGATCACCATCTCTGGTCTACATGACAGCGCTGACTGATTTGAGATGGTTGCATTCAAACTAGATTTTAATTGGATGAAAGTAGATCTGTATGTAAATCCTGTCGTACTGCTTTGACAGGGTGTGGAAGGAAAGCAGCATCATGATACTCGCGGGCCAATAGGTTCCAACATTTATTTGCTTTTGTTTTAACCTCCCTGGAAAACCAAATATTGTTTCCCTCTTGGGAAATTAGGACACAGATGCATTTATATTTAGAAGTTCAAGACACATTCCAGTGTCTGACGCTGGCACTGTAAATTGTAAATTGTCAATAAACTTGACCCTTTGAGGCATTTAGGGCGACTTCATTAAAACATTAGGAATAATTCATGGCTCTACTGTGCGTGTAAACACTGTTGGACCTTGGTCTGGTGTGGATATACGGGAACTAATTGTGCTGCCCGTGAGCTACACAAGTAAATAATCTTTGTGCATCGTCTCCTCTTTATCTCGACGAAGACTTCAGAGCGCAGTAACTCACCTTCACCACAGTGCTCGTCTAAGTTTAAGATCAGTCAGACTATATTAGGAGAAATACAACCAACCAATCAACACACACACACACACACACACACACACACGAAGAAACCTGTGTACCTGTCATACGTGTGTTATCGAGCATGAACACAAAAACAATAATGGACAAACGCACACAGAGAACAGAGGGACGCAGGTCGTTGGATAAACACACTTTTTTATTTATTTACTGCCATTCCTATTGCTTCAGAGAGACGAGCTGTGGCGCGGGGAGCACAGAGTGATTCAAACAAGTCGACGCTACTGCCGATCTACAAACAAATCTCTCTGACAACAACAAACAAGAGAGACGCAGCGAAAGAAGAAGCGAGAACAGCGTTTGGCAACCATTAACATCTTGGAAAACACTTCAGAAGTAAAAAAAAAAAGGAGTGCATTCTGCATTTTTAATAGTAAACAGAATCTCTACTTCATCATGAACTAGATAGAGAAAGGGAATCAAACGACGAGGGCTGCTACACTGCTTTGACGTCGGCCCCCTTTTCCACCCTTCTTAGCTGTTTTGAAAGTGGATTTTGTCAGAAGTGCCGGATCTCTCTCTCTCTCCCTCTCTCTCTCTCTCTCTCTCTCTCTCTCTCTCTCTCTCATGGCCCGCAGCATTACAGGGGAACGTGGTGCTCTACACACTTTAAGAGTAATTAAAAGCGATTGAACAGCTGTAATTATGAGAAACGGCGGTTGTGTTCCGGGTCATTCCATCAGTGCTGCCTTTCATCAGAGCAGAGGCAGAGGGGCCCCGCTGCTACTCTCTGTTTCTCCATATGCATATCTTCAAGAACAAACAACTGGCAGGCTGCCTACAGGCGCACACACACACTATCACATTCATACACACTCGCCTTCATGTAGACACGTGGGAGAGTGAGCGTGCACAAACACACAGGCCGACGACTCGTCACATGTATGTTCATCACATGGCTAAATGCACACGTACAAACACACACACACACACACCTCCATATGGCACACACAAGCACACTGTAAACACTGAACAACGCATTCTTCATGTTCTCTATTGGGTCACATTCAGAACTTTCTTCAAATAATCTTTCTTTGGTCTCTTCAGGCTCATTCCATTTCTGAACACAAGAAAAGGGGGTTACACAAGTGAAGAATGCAATGTGTTAACCCTTCTATACTGTATTATAACAGAAAAGAAATAGAAAACATATAAGTACTTTACTCAGACTACTGAGCGGCATGAAGCATGTACTGGTTACATGAGAGTAAGTAACAGAATACACGGAAATAATAAATAGTAACACGATGTATGCCGACACTGAAATACAGGCTCCACTTATGTTACGTTAGACCGCTGTGACTCTAGCTTGTCGCTAAGCTTGCGTTGTTAGCATGTTACTGAAGCACTATTCTGGTTCTATAGAGCTGGTCTGGAGTCAGTCCAGCCAACTGAAGCTGCCGGGGTCAGCTGGGGTAGTGGAGGGGGGAGGGGGGAGGAAGGGGGAAATGTGGATGAACCAATCATAAGGAAATCAATCTGGGTGGGATCACAAACAAAGGTGTCGTCAGTGGTCTGTCCCCTCAGCTGATGCGGGGGTGGGAGGGGGGGCATTCCCGAAAAGCTGGTGGGTTTTTTCTCGTCTTCCTCACGTCATCGATCCATCCTTCACATCCTGTTGGAGAAAGAAAACAAATGAGCAATGGGGAAAATGTATTTACGACTATCTTAATATAGATATAAGAAATATAGTTATGCGGCTTCAAAGGCTCGCTACGTGACAACAAGTGTTTGGAAGCTTTGGCCTCGGGATACAAACAGTATTATGATTGACCAATAGGAAGCCGCTGCAAATACCAACACGGCTGAATTATCTGCTCTCAGAGTCTGTGACAGCTTTAGCTGAGCAGTGTGTATGTAAAGAATGTGTGACGGCAGGTGTGTGTGTGTCCCGTGCATCTCTGCATGAAGTCGTCAAGGCCGGGACAACATTATTTGGAGACTTTGAGGAGCTCCCAAAGCTGTAGTAGTGATATTGAAATAAATAGGTTGTTGTCATTCACAATAATTGATGTATTTGTCATATTTCTTTTGGGGCTCCGCAATCGACTATCTACAAACTATACTATCTACACGATGTATGTGACTCTTCCACTCTTGAATCCTGCATTGGACTGTAAATAATCACGTTAAAAACATCATTCAATAATAGCAAAAGGACAATTATGGGTAGGTAATAAATAAACAAGTTGCCACCTGTGAGAGAGAGTGTATGCTGCATGAGCTATGTATGTATACAACGCGTACATAAGCACATTTCCACACTTCAACATCCCTGGGCCCACCTCCAGAGCAGTGACTCCACTCTGTTGATGATGTCAGCCAGATCAAAGGGCAGCGGCATGCTGGGGTCATCCACACCCCAGAAGGGCCGGTCCACTGGGGCCTCCTCAGGGGGTAATGTCTGGGCCAGACTTGAGTGGCACCTGAGGCGACAGGACACAGGAAACAAGCGCACCCATTAAATCCTCCCACCCATCAAAACCAACTGGTAGACACTCATCAGCATTAGGAGATCTCAGCTCTCAGTAATTCTATCTTTTTATTTTTAGATGTGGACACTAGTGTCCTCGTCACATTTGGGAACAACCGATATACAAAGTCAAATCCACATGAAGCAAATATATATAAAAAAATACTAAAATCCTGAAGAGTTGAGTTTCTTCTATGACTTGCAACAGAATACTCCGTTGGACACGAGTGCCGGCTGACAACAGAGGGATTGTAGGTGAAGATAAACAGAAATCTTTCTGTATTGACTGATGGGGGGTTTTAAAGGGGTCAGTTCCAGAAATGTCAAGTTGTTAAGTCAAGATGTGTGTGTGTGTGTGTGTTAACTCGTCCCTGAACACACAGTGGTTAATGTGTGTATGTCCAGGAGGCAGTGTGTGTTTCCTCTTTTTTTTTTTTACGAGTCCTCATAACACTGGACACAATTAGAAGCTCCAGGACACAGAGGGAGGGTGTTTGTCTGTGAGCACAAAGGACATATTTCAATTTCTTGATTGAAATGCTTCACTTACACATCGTTAATGATTTTTTAAACTATTGACCTTTATGAGACTTGTACATTTTAAACCTTCAAGCCAAGTGAGCTCAATGGAGCTGAGAGATAAAGTGATGAGTCATGAAAAGTGTTTCCAAAGCCGGCAACAGTATCAAGCTGATGAGAAAGCGTGATATCATGTGTCATAATTAATGCCCCATTCATCTTACACACAGCAGGATGCTTTCACAGGAACATCACTCTCTGCTGCTGCAATCCTGACACAGCCGTGAGAAATCCTGCCTTTTCATGTCACTGCGTGATTTTCATAATGATTAATAATCTGAGGTTAGTTGTAATTTCTACAGTGTTTGGAACCCCCCCCCACAGACCTTAGCCACATCTTTTGTCAGACCAGTGTAAATATTTACTGCGGTGACTTGGTGCTGCTCTCCGCTGTCATTGTAAATCTGCCCTCCCTCTGCCTCTTGACAGATGAAAGTGAACTCTGACCTGGAGGTGCAAGAGGGAGAGGAGGAGGATGGCATTTGTGTGTGTGTGTGTCTGTGTGTGTGTGTGTGTGTGTTTGTGTGGTGGCCTAAGATTTCCTTCTAGAGCCACAAGGCCAGATATACTCCCCACTCATCATGCCAGGGTCTGTCGTATCATATCCCTTTACCTCACCCACACCCTAAAAAACCTCAAACAACCCCCCCACACATACACACGACCACCACCACCTTGTGGCCAGCGACTACAGAAGGGGATGAAGAGGACACGGGGAGCCGAAGAGAAGGGTATGAAGGCCGGTTATGGATGGGATGAGGGGATGTTAAAGTTGTCAGGGGACAGCCGGGAGCTGCCACAATTTGTGGTTATATATTTTCACCGGAGCCACTTAATGTTCCACTGGCTCTCGGCCTAAGTGCTGCATTTTGGTGCGGTTAGCCCTTTAAAGAGCTGCTGCATTACGGTGGTGAGGAGCAGCATTAACATCCACTGTTCCAATATATCTTCTGCGCTCTGGATCAGGGCCTGATAATAGCATCTGTTAACATGCACTAAGTACCATTATGTAGCACATCACTTCATAAATAATACGATTAGGCGACCTTGGGGCTTTGCGACGAGCCGTGTGTTTAAATGTTCTCATCATTTATTTAGGGTGCGAATTAAAGGAAGCGCCACTTCAGAGAAGGAGGAGGAGGAGGAGGAGGACATGGCTGGCATACATATATACAGAGTTTGCAAGAGAGAGAGTGCAAACTGACCCAGACAGCACACACTTACACACACTGTGTGGTTCTGCTGACATCAGCTTGAGGACACCACAGGCCAAGGGAAGCCAGGCCTTTGATTTGGTCTTAGTATTCATGCAGTAGAGCTATGAGAGAAAACACTCTGCTCTTTTCTGCTGGCCTGACTCACTCTGAAAGGCTACATACGGTGAAAACCCGAGCAGCCACCTTCAACAGAGCTGCTGCGTTTATCTGACAAGGGATCTTGCAACATTAGCTTGCAAATCGAAGGCTCCTGGGTTACCGGGAGATATAAAAGATATCAAGACTGGAAGACTATCAAAGATAATATAGTGGAGGTAATTCAGCACACACTTTTACACAATTTACCACTGTTCGCAGAGTACCGTCCCTTGACTGCTAAAATGGAACCAAACAAAAAGTCAATATCAAGCGAGGTGCCTTAAGCTCTCCAGGGCTCTCGCTAGAAATTCAGTGTAAGCCACAGTGGCGTACAAACAAGGCTCACCAATAGACTTTCCCATGGCAGAACAGCCCACCTTAAAGTTAAGGTCAAAGACAAAGAGGTTTGCGTGGGGGGGGGGGAGGCAGCGAATGTGTGTTTGTGAGTCCAGGCTGTTCCAATGGATTAACCCCAGACAGATATGGGCCTAACTATCCCATCTGGCGCTCGGTCAAGAGAGATTGGCAACACAATCACTCATTTCAATTTGCCCTGAAACCTTATAGCCTGGCAGGCCCCCGCTCAAATGGTATGCTAATGTGAAAGGTATCTAGGATTCTATCGCCTCTATTCCACAGAGGCCTTTCCCTCCATTCAGCACAGTGCACTTGAACTGCAGCTGGGGCGGGAGCTCCGTGGCCCTCGCTGCAATAAGGGCCGGAGACCCCTTTGCGCTCAAACTAACCACTTTAGCTAAAGTGAGTGTTAATTATGGACAGGCAAAGCAGTCAATAAAAGGTTAATGCAAAAGTCAAAGGATAAATTCCTTTAAGCATTGCATCATTCCACCATCTCCGAGACCAACACACTGCTCGCAGGTCTCCTAATCAATACGTTTTACTGTAATGCGCTCCCCATTGATTTCTGCCGCCCCTGCTCCACAGTCCAGGCTCCATCACTTGGTTAAAGAAAGGAAAGGAAAGGAGAGGAAGAGGGGGGGGGGGAGAGAGAGAGAGTGAGAGAGAGAGAGAAACGAGTAAATAAAATGATTAACCTCGGTTTCACTTTGTTGTTTCACTCTTACTCTCCCCCTGAAAGGCTTGTTAGAAGAGTGCAGAGTGGTCCGCTATCATCATTGCCATCAGCACCATCACAACCATCACTATCATCAGCATCATCAGCACACTCAATCTCAGGCCGCTGTGTAATTGTGTAGCAGTTCACTCAAGCAGGGCCATACATTAAAAGGCCCTCTGCTCTTAACAGGATGGAAATCCGCCTAATAGACAACATCAGTGCTTCCAACTCTTGCAATTACACTGATAAATGCACAATTGTGTCAGGCCAAGTGAAAAAGAACCCAGAGAACGCAGATAAGAGACAACGCTTATTGCATTATCGCTACAGGAGGTCATTTGTAACCACGTGTGGCTTAGACAGCTCGGGCCGCTCGACTCAGGAGGACATTATTTTAGGATGAGGGTGGAGTCACGCCACGCTGAAGGGTGTCAAGTCTGTCCTTTGAATGTTCTGTATGAACCATAGAACCGAAAACAATACAACTTTGAGGTTTAATAGCATTCTATTAACTTTACCAAGTCCAGTAAAAAATCAACTCAATCCACGTTACAAATGTACCTCATAAAATGTGTTGAGAAATAACAATTAGGAATAGCATAATATTTAAGACCTAAAGTTAAACTCAAGGCTAAAAATGTTGCCTGGTAGATTACATATGTGTGGACACAACTACCTGGATATGTTGTACATTGTTCTTTGGTAATAACAAAAAAACAACTTTCTATGTCTATAATGCATTATAATATACTTATACTGCATTATAAATAGATTATAATGCATTATAATATACTTATAATGCATTATAAGTATATTATAATGCATTATAAGTATATTATAATGCATTATAATATACTTATACTGCATTATAAATAGATTATAATGCATTATAATATACTTATAATGCATTATAAGTATATTATAATGCATTATAAGTATATTATAATGCATTATAATATACTTATACTGCATTATAATCTATTTATAATGCAGTATAAGTATATTATAATGCATTATAAGTATATTATAATGCATTATAATATACTTATACTGCATTATAAGTATATTATAATGCATTATAAGTATATTATAATGCATTATAATATACTTATAATGCATTATAAGTATATTATAATGCATTATAAGTATATTATAATGCATTATAATATACTTATACTGCATTATAATCTATTTATAATGCAGTATAAGTATATTATAATGCATTATAATATACTTATAATGCAGTATAAGTATATTATAATGCATTATAATCTACGTATACTGCATTATAAATAGATTATAATGCATTATAATATACTTATAATGCATTATAAGTATATTATAATGCATTATAATCTACTTATAAAATAAAGTTTATTTTACAACGTTTTGTGTGATATTCGTGCACAGATTCACTTTACTTAATCACATTATATTGCCTTACAACAGTGATTATAATGCATTATAAATAGATTATAATGCAGTATAAGTATATTATAATCTACTTATAAAATAAAGTTTATTTTACAACGTTTTGTGTGATATTCGTGCATAGATTCACTTTACTTAATCACATTATAATGCATTTCCAAAAGATCAACCATGGGAATTATAATACACTATAATCCTCGCACATGCCAGTGAGTGACTAGCAATTATGTCAATTAAGTATTATGATCCTTAATCTTCATTACAAAATGCATTAAAATGTGTTATGATTATTGTTATTAAACAATATTAATATGCATGAGTACCTATAATTATGAAAATACAGTGCTATGAGCGGATCATGTCACAGTATGTTTATAATACATTATATGTAATAGCAAAAGATTGTTTAGATTATGAACCTGTGCATTGCAACAGTGCATTGAGAAGCGTCTCAGAACTATGTGCCATGCCCTGTGCATTGAGTTAAAGTGAAATGACACAGAGCATCAATCAATCACCCGAGTCAATGTTGAGCTGTACTGATCAAGGGAAGCAAAATACCTCAGATCACCTGTTTCCTCTTGCTCTGCCTACGCTTCATCTGACTCTACAGCAAACCTTTGCAGGTGTGAGTTTTTATGGTTTTGGCAACCCGAGTGCCCGATAGCTGAGAATGCAATCAAACAAGTCATGAAAAAACAGGCATGTGTCTCATAAATCAGCCTGCCCCTGAAGGTAAGGCATGCAATCACGTTCCAAGGAGAGAGAAGAAAGAGCGAAGTATATTCATCATGTACGTTCTGTATCTACATGTATGCAATGTTGAGTAAGAAATGGGCGATGCAGCACATCTGTCTTTGTATGTCATGCAGATATATAATGGGGGAGATAGAGGCAGACAGATAGCGTTTATCTACATACTTATCTTTCTACTGTGTTGTGCAAGATATTAGTGATGTCATGCAGAGGCCAACACAACACGGAGACATTAAGAACAAGGCCCAACCTGTGAAGTGTCGAGCTTTGGATCTCAACCTACACCACCCAAGACTCCAAGGGCCCTGTGAACTCTCAGGGCTGTCCTCATTAGAGCCTGAACAGAGCCTCAGATCCCCACCCACCATCCACAACTCCCATTATCCCAATCACTGCCACATTCAGCGTTAAATATAAAGTGGTGCAGAATGTGAGCCAGCCAGCCAGAAAGCGTGGGCAGGGCCGCGTCTTAACCGTTTCCTCAGGATCAATCAAATGCTATTGTGTCTGCAGACAGCTGCTGACTGTACACTTTGTGAGTATGTGAGGTGGGCAATTGTGGAGAGAGAAACAGAGAGAAGGGGTGGGAGGGGGGGTGTGGGTGTGGGTGGGGGGCGTCATCAAATGCATGACATATGTTCCTTTCATTTTGATTTTCTCTAAGGAGCCTAGGCTAATAAAACTAACATCTGATGCACTTCTTTTCCCTTTAATTAATGGTTGTGGAAACCACGCTAAAATGCATTAGCAATAGGGGTGGGTGGGGGGTAGGAGAAGAGGTGGGTGCTGCGCGTTGCTTTTAACACCCCCCCCCCCACATGCCACGGTGCCACCATGAGCCCACTGCTGCTGGGAACAATGATTCTGCCAGGGAGCATGGGTACCTTTGGGTGGGCCTGCGAGGTGTCCCTCTTGCCAGCTGCAGTCTCGGCTGCTCATTAAACCACATGAAACAAATAAGGCTCATTATGGGCATCTCCAGGCAGTTGGGAACGCAGGGCCCAGAGTTTGCATGTGTGCCGTACGCAGAGTTGGAGTCTACGGCAGAAACAGAGAATCTCCGTCGTACCTGCAAAACGCCAGCTGCCTGCTTCACACCCTGAGTGTTTGATGTGGCTGCCCCGTCTAGAGCAGGGTGAACCAGATGTAACAGGAAAACACACACAAAGCCAGGTAGCCTCTAAATAGCCTTCAAAATTGGAGGCAATAAAACACAATGGCAGTCTGGAAGTGCAAAGGAGGCAAGCCCCTGAACTACAGCTACTGCTCTCAAAAACCAGGTGGACGTCCATTAGGTGCTTAACAGCGTAACAAATTACCGAACACCCTGGCCTGCTCCTTCACCTCCTCAGGCGATGGGATGGAATGTGGCCTAATGTCAACACAGGCGCAAAATTTACGAGCAGACAACTATTGTTTAAATGCAATCAGGTTCTAATAAAAAAAGAGGCAGGAAAAGGACAAACAGATAGAGCCCTCCTGGCCGTTTACTCTTCCGACAAGGGGGGGGGAGAGACAGATCACCCCCTAAGGCTGTGGAACTGTGTGTGTAAGTGTGTGTGTGTTTGAGTGAGAGAACGAGCCAGAGAGAGAGAGCATGTGTGTGTGTGTGCGTCTGAGAGAGAAAGAAAGTTTGTGTGTATGTGTTCATGTGTGTGTGTGTGTGTGTGTGTGTGTGTGTGTGTGTGTGTGTGTGTGTGTGTGTCTATGCTCCAGGCTGACTGGGGAGGAATGAGGGTGGCTGTGTCTTTTGGCCTACTAGCCACCTGTGCCAGGCTACAGGCTAGCTCAACAGTAGCAGCTGGCTTGAAGGAAAAGTGGAGAAAAAAAAACAACAAAAACAAACGTTTACTCTGGGCCCAGCCAGTAACACCCCAAAGCCAACACTAAGTAGGGGCGGACGCCTAGCTCAACAAAACAACCCTCTCCATCATCGCCCCAAATGAGCCACACGTGGCCAAATACCATAGTGAAACATTTTGATATATACAGGCACAACTAATTAGAGCTGGTTCTAAAGAGACACCGAAGCTTTTCCTGATGACGCTGTTTATTTATAAAGCCCAGGAGAGAGAATGGAGCAACACGAGGGCTTGATGTGAAGGGTAAAGAGGTTACGAGCATGCGAGTGACTGCACTTTTTCACAGCTCGGTGTTCGAATGCTGTAAATCTGCTGTTAGGGAATCAGGAAGAAGGTTACTGTGGCGTTGGGAGCACTAACTCTTAGTTTTCCAGAGCAATGGCACACGGTTGCTGTGAAAACTTGTTCTGAGAGTGTTCTTGTAAAACGATCATTTTTAACCCTCTTCCCTTTCCTGCATCGCACGCATCCCTGCCAAGCGTCCGTGCCTTGTGGGCATCATCCGAGCGGGGCAATAAAGCGGGTGATGGATGAGGCTTGCCTCGACAGCTATACAGCCGAGCCATTGGACGACACCTGACCCCAGTCACATGATGAGGTCGATCCTACGTGGGCATAATTCCCACCTGTCTTCAGGTGACAATAGCGGGGTCAAACCGGCCCAGCTAATTATAGTCTATTGTAACTTCTATTGCCTGGTTACAAGTCATCCTTCAAGCTCCGGGGGACGTGGTGTTGAGTTCTGAAGCCTTTGTGTAAAGTGAAACTGTGAGACAGAAGCTTTAAACTGTTGCACAACAGATATTGGGTTTCAGAAACGTGTATATTAAACTGCTTTAAAGAGAGACACTGAGAAAACAAACAATCAACTCTTTATGAGCAGGTGTAAATATGAGATGTTCTTCGTACAACAAGTCGCCTCATTGTTAACCTTACTTGTTATGAGATCACATAATATGCTCAACAACCCAGTGATAGGAAACACGCCCAACCGTCATAAATCTTCTTCATAAACACCATCAAATGGACAGGGTCAGGCTGTAATACGTCTTTGTATAAACAAATAACAAAACGTGAACATCTGATCTCATAATAATCAAGATCTGAATCATATTAAGAAATGTATGTCATTACAAATGCATGACTAGTTCTTAAGACACTGGTATGCCTGTCAAAAGATTAAGCACGTACATCGGATGTCATATCTGACACTGATGCTTGTAATAACAATTATGAGATACATATCCCAGGTGGCACTGGAGGAGAGACAGGTCAGCAGTCACCCCCGACCTTTCCTCTCGTGTGATCAGATGGTCAGGCAAACCTTTGCACCTTTAGACAAGAGATATCAGGTAAAGTCTAATAAGCACTTTGTCATGATTGTTTATTTTTTGGTAGGACTTTTGGTACGATTGCCCTGAAGCCAATTTCAGTCACATAGTCACACATTTTAGTAAACATTTAAACGGACAAACAAAGGAGTGGCAAACAGTAGAAGATGTTCACATTCCCACATCCGCAATGAGTCAACAACTAAAACTAGCATTCTATTTACAGTACACGATGAACTCAAACGTCAGGCCGGGCATACAATAACTTTATGAGTCATATTTTCCCAGTCAGTAAGCAAAAGTCCCAAACTCAGTGAAGCTTGAGAGACGCCTATAGTATTTGTAACACAGCAATGTGAGCGTGCGTGCATCCATGCGTACACATGTGTATTGCTGTGCGTCCATGCCAGAGGAGTGCTTTCCGCCAGGTGTTTGAACTTCTGCATCACCTGGTGCTCCTGCTGCGTGAACACGAGTTTTGTTTCACCCTATTAAGTAAATAGTGTAATTAAAGGGCCTCGGCATTTAAAACGCTGTGAACAGCCAGCAATTTGTTTGGAAGAGCAGCCAGGCTAGGCCCTGAGGCGCTGCACCAAACAGGATGCAAAGAGGGCACACGGCGAGCCACAGAATGCAGTATAATGGCCTGTGTGGGTGTGTGTGAGTACATATGTACCTGCCAATGGAGATGAGTTGGTGAGTCTGTTTGTGTAGGTGTGTATGCATATCAATCATTACAAGTTGTTCTGGTTGTTGAATGAGAAGCTGTGTGTGGTCTAACTGGTCATTAAGTGTTCTGTTGGTAATGACAATATCAAGACTTAATGCAGTAACCGTAACGCAGCTGAGGGCTTTCTCTTCATGGACTACAACCCTTAGTCTACAGTGGCAGAGGCGTTGTCATATTGATAGTGATATGATTTTAAAAAATGTAACAAAGTCAAAGAAAAAGGTGACACAGGCTTAGCTCGTCTGCCACAAAGGACAAGACTAAGACACCAGCGGTGCGTGGCTCAGTAAAGACAGAGGGATTACAACTGAAGCTGTACCAGACATCAACTCTCTTCATTAGTATCCTCTCGTAATGACTTTTAGAGTGCACAAACAACCCCGCTCTACACTACCTATCCCGGCGAGGATGCTTCTTACTGAAGTCTCTGCTGTTACTACTGATCCAGGGTCAGCTGTGGGGAGTAAGCGAGGGATAACCTCTTTACGAGCCCCACGGAAGCCCAGATGGCTGTGCGATAGCGCTGATCCAAAAACTAGCTTAAAACTCAATCGCTGTGGCCACATCTCCAAGTCCACAGTTTAACCCCCTCCGATGTCAGCCAAGGTCACAGATGCACACTTGAAAGGCAAAAAGAGGCAGCAGTGAAGTGCTGCCAGAGTCGAAGGAATTAGATCCGGGCTGAGTGGCCCTCATCTGGCTAAGCCTGGTAAGTAGCAAGACTAACAGGCTGAGGCACGGTGGTTTGGGTTCGCAGACACACACACACACACACCCATGCTTGTAAGCCTGCACGCAAACGGACACACACATAAATAAGGAGGTAAACACACACTTACATAGTCACACACACATGCACACGCGGAAGGACTCCGAGGGCCACAGATGGTGTGCCCTGGGCCTGGTGACTGGGGCTCTGAATGAGCTCCTTTTAGATCCAGTGTGGAAGCTGTCACGACGCACAGGGCTCAGGGGTCGGGGCGGAAGACAAAGAACAGCGGAAGGAGTGCATGAGGGGAAGAGAGGAGCGGGTGAGGCCCCAACTCCTGTTCCCTGCATGGGGGCTCCCAACATTTTAAGTACAACATCAACATGTCACTGTTCATTCGTCCCCTTGCCCTCTTGCCCATGTCCTACCCCCGTGTCTCCCCACACCAACACGTCTAACAGTGCAAGCCTACACACCACACACACACACACACACACACACACACACACACACACACACACTCTGAAGCCAGCGGCCACTTCTGCCGTGATTCCGCCTGACTTCCGCTGTCTGACTGGCAGGAGACAGGGAGGGTGAGGACAACAAGCTGTGAATACGGGAAGAGACAGAAAATCATTGAGAACCTTGCCTTTATGAATCTTTGATGAGAGAGTGGGGGTTGGCGGGGGCTTTGCCTCTGGTTAAATCAGAGCATAGCGTGTGTGGTGTGTGTATGACTGCCAACAGAGGTTGAGATAAACAGGGCCTGGACCGGGCCCAGACAACTGCACACCCTGCCGTCGGGAACATTTTGTCCGTGCAATTAGTCCCTGTCCTCCCTGTTCATGTTGCAGGTAAGTGGTATTGGTAGCTAGCAAAACAGCTATAGCTACGAGTGCCCTGGAGTCTGGCGAGAGCTGGCAGTTTGAAATGTACCAGGAGGTCTTTGTGTGTGAAGTCAGAGGCACTTATGCAGCCGGCAACACCTTGGTTTACCGCAGATACATAAATCTATCGACATCTGTAATGCAGAAAACTTCATAAACGAGGTTCACATAAGGTTGCATGTCATGTTTTATCTGCTGTTCTTCTTTCTTCGTATTCTATCTGTGTTTGTTTTAAATACCTGTTGACATATTAATCATCTGGTTGATGCACCTGCACACTGGGCACAGTGTTACATCTATTACATAGAAACTTACAGAGCGCTAATTAACACAAAGTTCAACATTCATTTGCAGAACTATGTTCTACTGTGATGCCATGTTACCGCTGCTTTGTTGAAACACAAGATGGCTACCACGTACACATTCATGATATTGGACAGAGACAACAGAGGAACTGCATTTTTTAAACTGCAGACAGTTAGTAAAAAAGTCTAATTATACTTTTGTCTGAAATATGACCATTCAAAAACATTGATATCTTGTGAGAAGGCTGTCCCATTCAGGGATATCGTGCAGGGACTGTAGCCCTCAGCCTGGAGAGCATTTTGTTTCTTATAGGTAATAGCCTCCATTCCTCATCTGCGAGAAGAAGTTTAACACACACTAACAAGTCTGGCTCTGTGCCATGACAAATGACATCAGACTATGTGCAAGAAGAAAAACAAACAATATAACAAGCTGGTATTATGCTGTGCTACACGGCAGTTCCCTAATTACAATGAAAAAATGTCATAAAAGGACATACAGTACTAGCTTGCAAAGCGTGGGAAGTTGTACAACATCCACGCCCTTGCGGTGTTCTTTCTTTCACGGCTCATTGTTTTACCTTCACACCTGTTCAGACGTCGGACACATGAAAAGCTGCCGATGACTCAGTGGAGGTTGTTTTAATTAATAATACAAGGCATGTTACAACACCCCCCCCTTTCAAATATCAGAAACAGCTTTTTAATAAGTGTCAAGCAGGTGCCAGTTTTCTTTCAACACAAGTTGGGTTATGTTACGAAACAAGCGGAGCAGCATAGCTTTATCTCATCTGCCACCTGTGACAGCTCACAATCCAGAGTCCTCCAGGAATCTGGGCTCATGTTAATGTGTCACCAATGAGGCCTTTTGAAGACCCGATTCATCCTCCTGTCAGCGAGCACAGAGGTACTGCCGACTGACTTCCGATCACCTAAGAGCTTGGCAATGAGATGAACTGTCTTAAGCTGATCAAGAGTTGCTTTGGCTTCCATCTACATCTGTCAGGTTCAAACTTTACACTTCGCTACACATGTTGATCACATGTGGCAAAGTACAGGCACAATTCGAGCTGCTGTATGGACTAATCCACTTTGGGCTTGATTTAACACAGAATTTCTACTTTCTGGGATCCTGAGATCAAGGCGAGGATTGATTGACACGTACAGTCCTTCTTCTCACAGCTTGTAGACCTGCCGTGGCTGTGAACTCGATGCTTCCTGTAGCCTCAGGAGAAGACAATGGAGAACTACGCTAGGTTTGGGTTGGGTCGTTTATAGGGCAAGAGCGAGTCTAACAGTGCCCCCTGATGGTTCATGCATGCTTTGTGCTCGGGAGGGAGGCTATAGGCGGGGCAGGTAGTGTGCCTAGAAAAAGTAATATCCAAGGAAACAACATCACCTGACATCAAATGCAGCGCGTGTCCAGCCTTTGTTTGCAGGCAAAGGGAGGTGAAAAGAGCAGTACTTAGCAGAGCAGCTAACCTGTGGTCATATCTGCCGGACAAATCAATAGAAGTGTCTGAGAGCAGAGCAGAGTGTGCTGGGGGGGAGCTGGAGGGGCTACCTCTGGCCCAGCGCCCCCCGGGCCCCTCTTGGGGGGTACCTGCCTGTCTCTTCACCCTCCATCTCTTCTGCCTCAGTACTCCCATCCTACGACTACTCGCTCATACACACACACACACACACACACACGCATGCGTGCAGCAAGCCCACATATACTCTGATACAAGCGTCCTATGTCATCGTGTAGCGCCATCTGTACTATGAAGTGCACCAGGGCATCCAAATTGTCCTGGAGAAGCCCTGGAGAACAGTCAGGCCCTGAGCAACATTAACAACAGTCCTCCTCCAAACTGCAGGAAACCAAGTCTCTAAAAAGCAGGGACCCTACACCTCATCTCTCCCCCACTTGCTCCTGCCTACTTACTTTCAATCACAGTTAACATCACAGAACAAGAAGTGGAGGGATGGGAGGAGGCGGAACACAAGCCTGCTGCCCAATGCACTTGTCTGGCAGCTGCTTGCTCTGACATTTGAGGCCATGGGGACCTTGTTGAAAGAGCAGATGCTCACTGATGTACAGGCAAAGGAACATGGCAACTACACAAGTGGCTGAAGCAGAAAAAAAAAATCTGCACAAACATATGACAGACAAGTACAAGGGGAAAAAGCTGAAGATGGCAGGCTCACGCAGAGACGTGTTGTGTGCAGAGACACGACCACAGACACACAGCAGAATGGACACGGCACGCTGACATGCACATAGATGGGGAAAAGACACCACGCAAACAGCGACACAGATGAGGTACCCTAACGACAACAATCCATTAAATATCTTCACACTAGAGGGCAGAAAAAGACATGCAAACTATGCATATTTTGAATAAAGATGTATGCACACAATGAAACGCACTCTTCCTCACAAGACGTGCACATAAGACTATATCAACAAATCTATCCCAGTGGACAGGTAGAGTACAAGCTGCCCTGCCTCGACTCATTAAAATACAAACGCACAAACTAACCTATATGCAACTTTTATACTGACCTATATGCCGAGTACACCTTGTAAGCACTACCATGGGATATCTTGTTATTATGCCAACAATCTAATTGCTAGCTTGCTGCACCTTGAGTGACAGCATGTCCCTGGACTATTTTCAACAATCATTATTATAAATTAACAGGAAAGGCCAGAATTCAATGACTAGGGCTGGGGGGAAGCAAAGTGTAGAGGGATATGGAAGACAAGACATAGAGACACAGCAAATAAGGAGTGATGCAACGATGAGATGGGAGGAAAACAGATGGAAACAAAAGAGAGAGACACAAGACACAGAATGCAAAGTGAGATGGGTACAGAGCATCATGGTGCATCTCCGGCAGAGAGAAATTAGTTTCCGCACCGCACCGCAGGCAGCGTTATGGAAATGGATGGCTGGCAGCTTCTTTGGCTGACTGTAAACAGGATCTTGGTAAGGCATATAGCCTCTGGTGAGGCCTACAGAGCCTGGCATCATCGCGCTGCTGTGTTGAGCTGCAACACTCCCACGGTCCCTCCTTCTATCTGTCTGGTTCCTTAGCTCCAACCTGCCCAAACTCCACTCTTGAGTAATTTATGAAGCAGGGTGGGGGTGGTTGCGGAAGCGGTACGCGCACATCCTGACACCAAATACATGACATGTTCCACATGTCTTCCCACGAAACTACAAAGAGCCCTTTTGTCTCTACAAAGAAAAAGAAACACTAAAAAGTAGTTGAGGCGTTCAGGGTGCGTGCATCACTTTGTGAACTGCTGTGAACCAGGTAGTTAGTGGCGGCTAATCCAGAATTAAAGTGGCTCTCTTTACTAATGGTTAGCTTAAGCACTTATTAAGCTGTTCATTCAAGGAACATTCTCTGGCAGCATTGTCCTCTGGTAACATCAGGGTACACATGTCACACACTGCCAAGTGACTAGAAGAAAAGCAGGTCAAAAGAAAAGCCACAATCAGAGCATTTAGAAATATCTTTTGAATATTAGTTTGGTGCCAGATTGCTTTTTTAGTGGTCAAACATCTCTCACCTCATTGCATATCAACCTTTTCCTTCAAATTCAAAGTCCAAGTGTCACATTGTGTGTGTGTGTGTGTGTGTGTGTGTGTGTGTGTCAGCCCTGCATGTGCCTCTCTCTTTCCTCCACTAACAGCTGTAGCCAGCACAATTACAGAAGGCCTGTATTATCTTTGCCATGCTGCAAAACAAAGTGCAGTGGCGTAATGCGAGGTCTTACACAAAAGTAAACAACTTCATCTTGTGTCTGAAATATGTGTCACTGCGATTGTGCAAAGCTGCCCATCGACACAGCCGTGTCGGGTTGAAGGAGCGTCTCCTAATTAATGAGCGAGAGAGAGAGAGAGAGAGAGAGAGAGAGAGAGAGAAACTCTCTCTTCCAGAGTTCTCCTTCAAACAAACACTTCCTACGGGACCCCATTGTTTGGACTGAGGCATCATGGGTAGCCTTATTTACAGATTTTAATTGCTCTGGTGATCTGTGGGTAAAACACCCTGTCGTAATCACCCCACAATAGAATTGCTACTCTTTCTGACAATTGTAATAAAATGCTCTACAGCGTCCGGGGGAAAACAAGGAGGAGGAAACACAGAAGGGTTAGAAGAAGAAGAAGAAGAAGAAGAAGAAGAAGAAGAAGAAGAAGAAGAAGAAGAAGAAGAAGAAGAAGAAACACGGCTGGCAGACGAAGGAAAGAAAAGAAAACAGGAAAAACTGAGAAAAATAAATAAGGAGAAAATATTTTGGGATGCAAATCTTCTCAGCGAGAGGAACTAATCCGAGCGGGCGGGAAGCAGGGATGAGGATGGGACTGTTGTCCAAGGAAATGATTGCTCTCCCACCTCAAAGTGACAACCATGAGAAGCTCACCGCTCCTGGACCTCCGAAGCGGAACCGCAGAGGAGACATGCGCTGCAACCATCACACAACACACGCACACACCTTCACACACAAACAGATTGGGAATGAGGAGGTAGGTCACCTACAGGAAGAGATTAGTGTCGCCAGGCAGAGGTATGAGCATAGGACTGTCAACTGCAGTTGTCCCTGATCTGGAAGGAGCCGGCACAACTGGCTCTCATGTACTTCCATTCTGCTTTCAAAGAGACGGTGGAACACTGTTTATGCTGGGAACAGCTTCCCAAAATAAGAAATGAAACATAATGTACAGCCAGCTACCTTTCACATACAATGACTCAAAGGAAAGCAGAAACACCTGTGCAATGTAATACAACAGCCATGCAATACAAAGTACCCCAACTTGAAATGCTCCGTTTGTATCGAGACGACTACCTTGAGCAGTTTGTTTGTTCACGAGATGCAATGGTACACTTCGAGGCTGTGCTTTGCATACACTCAAAGGTGTTTCTATTATATCGCTCACTTCATTTCATCCCAAATATAATGTTTCAGTTTGTATTTAGTATTCGCTGCATTGATTGTGTATTTGTCAATCTGTCTGTGACACCTACACACAGTTATATATTCTAGTTTATTATATATTATAGTATATAGATATATAGAGAGAGAGATAGAGAGAGAGAGAATAGAAACGAGAAGAGATAGAGAGAGAGAGAGAGAGAGAGAGAGAGAGAGAGAGAGAGAGAGAGAGAGAAAGAGAAGAGAGAGAGAGAGAGAGAGAGAGAGAGAGAGAGAGAGAGAGAGAGAGAGAGAGAGATAGAGAGAGAGAAGAGAGAGAGAGAGAGATAGCGAGAGAGAGAAACGAGAAGAGATAGAGAGAGAGAGAGAGAGAGAGAGAAACTAGAAGAGAGGATATATATATATATATATATATATATATATATATATATATATATATAAAAATTAGAATATATATAAATTAGAATATATATATATATATATATATATATATAAACTAGAATATATATATATATATATATATATATATATATATCGTGCTCTCTTAAATTGTAATTAATTAGCAGTACAGAATGTTTCAAAAGGATGTGCACAATTTTGTCCAGCGCTGAAAAGATACTTGACGCCCCCCCCCCCCCACCCGCTGCAGTCTGCTCACGTCTGCTGAGACGGAGGTGGTAGCAGCTCCTCTTACGCTGTGAAGAAGTGTTTTATTAAGTGTGTCAAACTCTATCCCATTATTATGCCTGCTGATAAAGGTAATACAAACACCCTGTGCATCAAAGGTCCATGAAAAATTAAACAGCCAATCAGATGGCAATTATTCTCTTTAATCTCCTGGAGGCAGCCAATGGGGATGTGCCTCCGGTGGTGGTGGCCTGGAAGGGGATTCATGCCTTCAGTTCTGCACATTCCACAATCCAAACACTTACTTTGCATTATGCTCAGCTCAGGCTAAAATAAAGTACGGGCAAACTTTCTTCACTTTCACTTTCCCTTATTTGTGAAAATACACCATGTTGAGTATTGATGTATTAAAGCGAGATAAGTCAATTTGCCTTTCTTTCTCCCAGACTATCGATCACTTAAAGACATTTCAACTGGACATGAAGACACCCCTGTTCATGTTCCAAAAGAGCTGATCAATTGCTCATTTAAAGCAGCAGGATGAGGTGCCATGGTGTTTAGAGGAGGTAATGCTTATTGTATTACCAGCAGGGCTTAAGACTGTGGAGTATGTGCCGTTGATCTCCGCTTGTCAATGCCCTTCGTTAAAATGTATTACAAAGTATTGAATACTGTGCTATGGATTACAATAGATGCAGGTCAGCAGCAACACAAATCGCTTATTACGGCTGCAACATGAACATAGGAAATTGATGATGTTAACAGCTCAGTGATGCAGAAGTAGAAGCTCACAGGCAGATCTTTCTGCAGGTCACATGATATGATACTCAAAACACACAATATCTGACTCTGGAGGTTACACGGACCATCTTACTTGGTCTGGTGTTGCTGCTGCTGTGACTCAACCCACCAGTTTGATTCCTGTCACTGCTGTCCACACTATCCTCACAAACACCGACTCCCTCCACGTCCAATCGATGGGCGTGTGGAGCCACTCAATGACAATGATTCTCCCCTGATCTTAATTAGAGAAACACATCAGATACAAACGACATCTCGAATCAATCGACAAGTACTGGGTGAGGGGACTGGGGTCATATACAAAGACAACTTTCACTTTGTTTCTCCACAGCACAAACTAAACAATGTAGGTCTGAAATCCTAAATTTGAACCAAACAGCTTCGAGGCCTCATATGAAATGTAAGCAGCTCCATGCAAAGAATCTTGCACAACATAAGTATCAATGGGGATGGAGAGAGATGCTATCTAGTCCATCTCCGACTCCTCCACAGCTCCATGTTCCACTCCATCTCTTCCCCACTCTGTCATGCTAGATGGATGAATGGTGGCGTAAAAAGGCAGAAACGGGCTGACAGGCTCCTTAGCCGCATGGCTGAGTGTATAACTAGCAACATTAGTGAACACCTACACCCAAGGAGCCCATCAAAGACGAGGCTATTTAGTGTGGCGTCTAGGGGAAACGCACACACACACACCTGTTTGCCAAATGCTAGCGCACACATGTTCATTTTATTGGCACATATGTGCACATTGACATTGATGTACTCAAATATGTAAGCATGTATGTTCACACACTGGTATTGCAATGGTGCACACACACACACACACACACACACACACACACACACACAACTAAGGGAGTCAATAGTGCTGATTTTCCTTGTCAGCTCCTCGGCAGGCACTGGTTTAAAGAGACATCAATCTGTGATGTCAGCACTTACCTAATGAACCCTCTCAGATCGATGGAAGCACTGGTCCGCTACACAGCCTGCCCTCACCGCCTGGCCTGCTTTTATGTATACTCAGACTCTTTTGGGATCTATGCTGGACAACAATGTGTCCAACTGCCCTGATAAGTGTGCTGAGGTACTCATTGCTTCTGCGTGTGTCTGTAAGAAAGTACTGTAAGTGTGTGCAGCACTAGAACTACACCTGATCAAAGGTTTCTATGCAAACCTACTAAACAGGATGATAACTGCGCACTCCTTGTTTGCATTTATGTCATCCTGGGTTGTGTGTGTGTACATGCGTATATTATGTTATTAGAGTGTGTGACTATGTACAACATTGTAGGCCTAACTGTGGTTGTGAATACACGTTGTGTTTATGCAGCGTATCTACGGTAAGCATAATTATGTGTTGGTGTATGTGTAGTGTCTACGTCTGTAAGTGAGAAGGTCAAACTGTGCCAATGAACACCTGAGCATGTGTGTGCAGCACCTGGCCATCTCTGTACCTGTAAACCTGTACCCATGTCCCTTCTTTTCTCCCAAAATGCATCAGTTTATAGGCTGACTGGCGATGCGATGGCTATGGAGGCAGCAGCAGCGTGAGATGCTGTGCAATTAGATTAGTTCCATTTCCTTTGATCGGCCTCACCCCGTCCCATCTTGCATGTGACACTTCAAATGCAGGAGCCTTCCTGCGCCACTTAATTGACCAGAATAAACATATTATATTGTGATAAGTGTCGCGATTGTAACAAATTGTACGGCGTGACTGACACAAATCATGGCATTAGCCTTGCCTCTCTTATCGGAGGCCTCCTTGTGCCTTTTCAATAAACAATCTAGTAGACGGAAAGAGAGAGAAAGGCAGAGCGAGGGAGAGAGCTAAAGGAGAGGGAGGGATTGATGGTGGGTGAGGCGAACGGGAGCGCTGTGGCCGTGATCTAACGTTTACCCACTTAACCATTCAAAAAGTCATCTTCTTCCATCAGCGCCTCACTCGGCGCTGCATGAGAAACATTATCTTTTCACAGGAGCTATCATTCACAGATGGCTTCCCCCTTCTCAGCAACCTGCCACCATGCATTTCCAACACTGGATATTGTGTATGTGTGGGTCTTTCAGTGTGTATATGTCTATTAGTGTGGGCGTGTGAATGGTGAGGGAAGTTCAGAGAAGAGAGAACAGAAAGGCAAGAAAACAACAGGAAGAGGATATGTTATTTTGTTGGGAGTTCATATGTATGTAGCTATGAGCGTAGAGGTTTGAAGGGATGAAGAGAACTGCTGGAGGCATGGGGGGAGGGTGTGTGTGAGGGAGGCTGACGTGTTAATCAGTGAATCAGCGTCCATCCACTAATGTCTGCTAGTGTAAATAAGGCCCTCATCTCCTTCCGTCACATACGCTGGCTTTCCAGCCCATTAGGCCCGAGCTGGCTGGCTGAGGCGGCCCACCGCTCGCTGGAGACTCATTTACGTGTCTATAGGCATCTGTGGCTGGTGATAGGGAGCCCACATGAAATTAATGGGACTATGGGTGCTGCCAGCCAGCCAGCCAGCCAGCTCTCCTGCGCCCACACACACACACACACACTTTTTACCCACACCAATCACCAGCATGTACGCTTGAATGCATGAGCTCCCACACCTACATGTGCACACACACACACACACACACACACACACACACACACACACACACACACACACACACACACACACACACACACACACACACACACACACACACACACACACACACACACACACACAGCTTTTATGCATGCTGGGTAAACTAACCTTTGCAGTAAAGATTTAGCAGCTTTATTAGTTTAGGAAATGGCTGTAATTAAGGATAATTCATAATGGCTACTTCTCCCCTCTCTGTGGTATTACAGGCCTAATTTAGACTGCTTGCGTTTGTGCACTAAGGCAGTAAAATGGGTGGGTTGGGGGAAATACATATACATGGAGAGCGAGAGGGAGGCCTCCGCAAGGTTCAGATAGAACGTATGGTCAACAGGCCAGATGAAGGTTATTGCCTAATGGTCTTTACACATCCTTTATAAAATTCAACATTTTACACAGCATCAGTTTCCAAAATGAAAATAATTCAGGGGGAACCCTAACCATGAATATAAAAATAATAAAGGGAGGGCCTTTCACCATCTCCAATAACCCTAATTTTCACAGTGTATTTGTTCGGTTATAGACCTTAACCTACAACCTTCGAAAAATGCACTTCAATTAAAGCAATAGAGGACAGATCGTGTATAATCACATATGTTACACGACACTGCACTCAATCTCTAAACCATGGCAAGACAGGGCACTGCCGTCCAAAACAATGGCACACTAATGTCTCAGTGCCAGGTGGCCGGGCAGCCGGGGCAGATAAACAGGGGGCTGGGCACATTCCCTAGGCTCCAGAGAAGAGGTGTGCGTCTGGGTTGAGCCCACCTCCTTCTTCTCCTCCCCCAACGGAGGTGAGGCACGAAACCAGAGGATAGGATCAATAAGTCCACAGATGCTGCCAGCTCCTTTCACTCATTACCACTGATGAATAATAGAGGACAGCCCCCAGCCTCCTCAAGATTCGTGTCCTCTACAGAAGACACACATGAAAACACACAGGAAGAGAAGCTAAGATGAGGACAGGAGTCAGGTGACATGGATGCAGTTTTATCACCGACGTCCGACGGTGAATGAACAGCAACTCCTTTTAGTGTTGCATCTAGCAGGAGGGATACGAGTATTTTGTTCAACATGCCCAACTCAAACAAATGACTCTCCTCTACTCAATGGAAAAGAAAACAACAAGCAGTCCAGGAAATCCCACTCCGACGGCGCCTCAGTTCTGGCTCAACACCATCTTCTACAGTACACCTTTAACCTTCTTCAGCTAGGGGTATGAGCAGCAGTGCCGAACCCACCACCAGCCTTTAGTTAAAGAAGAAAACAACAGCAGCAGCTTAAAGCTACACCCGATCAATTGTGGAGTAGCAACCTGTCCAAAATGTGATTTCCACACTGTCCGCCGCATCTTTCACACCATTATCGATTACTTTCGCTTGTAACGTTTTCTGTTAATTCTGTTCACCCACACAAAATCTATATGTGTGCATTTCAAAGCAGGCATCTGAGCAGAGCAGAGGCTGCCTCAGCTCTGCAGGCCAGACAATCACTGTCAATCTATCTAATGACCAAGTGTCTGCTGATGCATGCTAGTGAAGCGGGGAGAGTCCCCGGGTGCAACTTGAAGCAGAATGGAGAGCATCCCCAGCTTCTCAAAGTGTTGAAAGGGCATAAACCCCCCCTGCTGGAGCTTTCCCAATGCTTCACACTTTCCTCTGTAACTTTAGTTAGATCAAAGAGAATGGGGCCCTTAAGTAGAAGTAGTACAGATCAACTAGGGTTGGGGGTGAGTCACATAAGGATGGAGAGGGAAAGTTGAACGATAGAGTATTCTGTCAGAGTGCGATTCCTCGGCTAACGAAAGTGTGTTTTAACAATGTATGGCGTAAGAAAATCCTCCCTGAAGGTTTAGGTTCAGTGAGGAAAAAGCAAAGGATGAGTGGAGAGCAGGAAGTTGCAAGACAAGGAGTCCTGGTGTTCCTGCTGTAAAACCCTGCCCCCTATTCATTCATGTGAGCGCTATCGCAGAAGGCAGTGTGGCTCTGTCCGGTACATCAGCGCGGGGATGTAAGAGATTGAATCAGACCTGGCGGTTGGCTGGCCGTTTCAGCAGCAAAATAAATGACAAGGCAAGTGCTGGGGGAAAGAGAGCGAGGGCAGCCCAAAGGTGTGACCCCACTGATGAGATGAGAGGCAGTCCAGACCTGCCAGACGCACTATTAGATTCTGAGACAGAGATGGGAGATGGAGAGAGAGGAAGAGATAGTGGGGACCCGGTGTCACTTTATCAAATTCCTCCCTGGCACATGGTAACAGAGGTCAAGGGAAGAAAAGCATGGGGGCAGAGTGTAAAGCTGAGTGAAAACACAGTGCTGCTCTAATACCTTTCATAAAGAGAAAAGCCTCCTCATCCGCCAGCCATGATTAAATATAACCTGAGTGCTGAAAAACTAACCCCCGCTACCCCGCCCGGGCCTAACTTTGTGTGTGCATGCGAGTGTGTGTACACTCACAGGGTGAGGAGGGTAAAAGCAATTTGTGGAGAACTTGTTGGGCGAGTGGAGTGTGTTTTTCGTGGCACCGGGGAGGGAGCTCAGGGAGAAGTGGGAGCTGGATGTGCACATCCTGGCCTGCAGCTCTCTGACATCAACCGGGCAACAGTTAATGTGTTAGACTGCTGGTAGCCTGAAATTAATGCTGTCATCAGCAGCTGGTAGAAGAGGAGTTAGAGTGAGACTATGTAACGCCTGCTCAACAGCGGCCACTGTGGTCACATGTGGAAATAACAGGATAAACTTAGTCTCTTGGTCTTAGCTTTACAGACGTCATGAGGTGACCTTTTCACCAATTAATGCAACAACCTGCAACGTATCATTTCCTCTGTAATCATAACAAATGTGTCACTTGTGCTTCAGCATGTAAGCCACTTGCACAAATGTATCTGCGTTTTTTTGAGCTACGATCCTTTGTGACATGTGCAGATTGAAAATGTTTTGGCAATGACTCGTCAATTATAGCCTGTGGCAGAGAACAAGGAGAATGCCCACAAGCAGGAAACAACACCTCTTTGTGCGGCAGGGTGCGTTTACTTTGTTCTTTCCTTTCCTCATAAAAGGATTCAAATGTCAATCTGTCACATGCTAAAACATAATGTAACAGCGGCCAGGTGAAGAAAGAGTAATTAAGTCATCAACGGCTAGCTTGTGTTTGCTAACGACAGCTAGCATTAGCCAACATAAACTCCTCATACCAGACACTGAGAGGCTGTAGCCGAGTGTTTTAATTCAGCACGGGAGCATTCATTTGCTTATGAATTCAACTTTTCATTTATAAGAGGAAGCTCGTTGGGGCAAGTTGTTTGGAAAGTGACCGTTTCAAAAATTCAAAGCCCACACATTCATTGTCCTCAAAGCCAATATGTACATCTAGTCAAACCTTACTTGCCCCTGAATGCCCCTTGACATCCGACCCCACCACTGAAATACATGTTTGTACATGAATAATTAGGATTTCATTTTATATGTGCAATGCAGCAAAAGAAGAGCATGCAGAAATACAAAAGGAAGACTACACCATTGACACTCGGATGTGAGGAGCCAATATAAACAATAACCTTATTTTATATATGCCTATGTGGTCCTTAGAGATGGAGAGAAATTGGGCCATCAGTGTCACTCAGAGCCCCAGAGTGGAGGCTTGTTTTCTTGATCTAATAGAAGGTAATGATCCAGAGAGCAGGGCTAGGCTTCCTCTACCACGGAGCAGGCCTCCGGGGGCTACTCCACCCCTGACAGCGGCAGTGGTCGTGGCGGTGCAATAAGAATAAACACATGCAGGCGGGGAGTCTATTTGGCCGAGAGTGATGGCAAGCTTGTTGCTTATCCCAGCCCAATAAATCTCCATACAGGGCCGAGAGAGGAGCGGCGCTTATCTCATCAGCCTCGCTACTGATGCCTCTGACCGAGTGCCGCCGCTCAGACCCCTGATTTATCATGAACAGGGGGGGGGGGGGGTAGTTCTTCAACGTAGTATAGCTAAAATAGAGAGAGAGCGAGAGAGAGAGAGAGGATGGGAGAGGGATACAGCAGGGGAGATGCAAAGAATAGGGAGAGAGGGAGAAAATGAAATAAGAAGGGGGTGAAAAATAGACATATTGAAAAGCAGAGGGCAAAGGCAGATAATGCAGAAATATAGAGAGCAAACAGAAAGGTTTTCAAGGGAAAACATGGAGGCTTTGGCGTGAGGCGACGCAATAAACTCAAAATAAAAACTCCCTAACCTGGGGAGGAGGAGAGTGGGGTGTGGGGGTAAATGTCACCATCTCCATGTCAGGGGGTGGGGGTGAGGGGAATTGCACTTGACGGCTGGATTCTGCAGGATTCAGCAGTTTTCTTTCAAGGCAAGGAAAACGGATGGAACGGGACACAGACTGTTATATTTGAAGGGAACGAAATGCACTCTGTCTTATAGGAGAACGTGCCCTTTTCCTGACTGACGCTCGCAGAGCACGTACTGTCCCAGGCTGCTCATTATTCTTATTTATTATAGTGTAAAGTAAAGCTGGTTGTTAAATATTCACGTGTAACTTAAACATACATTAAATCTGATATTAAATATCATGGATGCCATCTAATCATATCACACAGATGGAGTATCAGCGTTGTAGCCTCCTTCATATCTTCCCTCCGCCTCCACAACAAGAGTTTCAGTATGACAAAACTTCAACGACGACACTGTGCCCCCCATCTGCCCACCAGCTTCACAATGTGATGAGTAGTTTGGCCCGGCAAAACCTGCAGATTAACCCAATAAGATGTTTTCAGCATGGAGGGAGCCGAGGGGCCAGAGGATGAAGAGCGTGTGTCTTGTGGCAGGAGTTGGCAGCGGTGGAGGAGGTGTTGGTTTAGGGTGGGAGGGACAACAAAGAGGAGGGAGAGGGGAGAATTATGTCAGTGTGATTGTCAATCATAGGTGGCAGAGAGAAGGCGAAAGTTAAAGACGTGGAGCCAAAGCGGTGGCCTGTGTAATGCTCTCTCTCTCATTCCAACTCGCTCTCTCCCTCTCTCTCCATCTTGTGGCCATATGAATTAGTGTGGTGAGAGGAGAGAATGAAGAAGGTGGGAGGGGAGGATGGGGAGTGACGGGAAACAGACGGGTATAATATTCTCATCACTCTTCACTCTGCAGTCGTTGTGGAGGAGCGGTGCCCAGGGCACTCAGCGGCCCAGCCAGCCGCCTGCAGACCCTGCAAATATTCCTAAACCTCAATTTTTCATATTTCCCTGTATGCATAAGGAGATGAAAAATCATCCGATCATTTGTATTGTCTGACTGAGGTTATACACAAATATTAGTTTATCTACCGCACCTAAGATTGCCTCCCTAAGCAAGACGGATTGGTCTTTTGGAGAGGGCAATATTCCCCGGGAACATATTCAGTCCATCTTTTATATGCTGCAATTCACAGAGCAGCAGGTATGAGTTCCATCTCCAGACAGGCTCGATAAAGCTAAACACCCAGCAGAGACACTGCTTATTATACACAATACGCTTTAATTGCTAGACAATTTGCAGGCGGGTAAAATTTACAGTTTTCAAAACTGATCATGCAAAGAAGCTTGACACCTAATATTCGTATTCGTTCTCTGCACATTTACTGAACACCTACAGAAAATGATTATTAAAACAAAAAACAAGCAAAGGAATCAATTTGAAAAAAATACTCTTCAAATCATGGTCTCAATTGATTTCCATTACCTCTTCTGTGAACTACCGAGCGTCTGCTTCTCTGCGCCGAGAGTGAGAAAGGGAGAAAGTGAGAAAAATAAGAAGAGGAGGGGGTGCGAAGAGTTCTGGGTCAGGAATCACTGGGTGATTATTCACCACTCAGCCATGTGTAAAACTCATTAGACAATGCATAATGCCTTTAATCAAATCAATGGCACACGCAACTCCAAACTGATAGCTCCCATCAAAACTTCCATAAAGCATGGCAAATTTCTCATTTACTTATAAAAATAAGTGAAGACAGGGAAATTATCCCCAAAATGGGTCTAATGGTTCTTTGTCTTCAAATCAATACTGTGGCGGGAAATAAATAAATAGCTAAAGAGATGAATAACAAAAGTTAAGTGTGAGAACAATGTCCAAAGACTCTCCTTCAATGTAAAAGGTTTTCTGATCAGCAAGGTAGAACACTTCAGGTAAAAGTGTTAGAAACGACCGCGTGAAATCAATAAGAACGCACAAAGAATATTCACCTAGCAATGTGTAGTACAGCCAAACATTGTGACCGCTCATCTCAGAAATTAAATGCTGTACGGTGAAACTGTACGTTAAAGACCGGCAAAGGGTAACACTCTTCTCACCTTCTCTTTTCCCTGCTCGTCTCCAGCTAGCTTTGAGGTGGTGACAGACTAGGAAGCGGTTGGGCAGGGGTGTTGTGGGTAATTAGGCGGCTGGAGGTACAGATGTTGAGCTGTGGAGGACCCTTACCGGGACACTGAGAAGCACTGAAGCATAAATAACCCTGCATCTGCCTCCCTCTGCCAGCTCTAAGTACCTTTCTTTGTTAGGGTACGGGTCTTCATTTTTTACTGTTGACAGGCAATGTTATTTCAGTTATTTGGTGGCATCTGGTTAGGCTGGGTGTGAGAGAAAGGGAGTAAGGAGAAAGCTGCTAACACACACACACACACACACACACACACACACACACAGGACGCACTTTAATTAATTGCGGGGAGATTACATGGTCTTCCAACCGTGTAGTTTGTCATCAGAGCCCATTACACACTTCTATTAGATGTTTCTTCACAGTGTCAAGTGTAATTTGAAGGAGAGTCTTGGTGCAGGATCTCCAAATACAGTGAGAGGCCTAATCGGGGCGAATAAGGTTCATCTCAAACTCTGCCATACCTCAATTAGCAGAAAGCAATGTGTAAACAAATAAGTTTTATTGGAGCGGCGCCCATTTCATGGTGTGTCACTCACTCATGCTGGTGATACGGGGCTGTGGCTGTCTCCAGGCCTGGCGCTGGTCTGCCTCCGTTGCCCTGGTGCCATTGCTCTTCATTTCAATGGGAGAAGCTTTATTTTCATTGCCAAGCAATGAAGTGTCTTTGTATGACTGCGGAGCACACCACAATCAATCTTACACCAGCGGAGTTAACAGGACAGAAACCAATGCAGCCGTTACTCGGCACAGAACATTACCAGTGTATGGACTCATTATTCATCAGAGGCTCCATTAGACACCGCTCACTACGCTGCCACGCTGGCTATGAGATAGACAGACAGCAAGTCAATGCTGTGTCACACACACAACACTGCCCACAGTGGAAAAACACAGTGGAGGAATCATGAGCAGGACACTATTGTATACACAGCAGCAGAAAACTCACAATGTATACGCTTCTCTTGTTAAATTGAAGGTTTATTCTGTAACAAACCGTTCAACGATGTGTATTTTAAAATGCAAAAAAAGCCAATTTAAAAGTAAAATTGATGTACTGGGCATTTTCTTTTAATTAGATGGCAACAATATAATGTGGTTCCTGGTTTACTCTACTAAAATTCCCAAGAAGCCTGTCATCGTTTCTGCAGGCACATTGCTGTGTCCCATGCCTTGTACTCGCAGAGAAATGTGTATGACAGACTGTGTGCCTTCCTGTGCCGCCACCACAGTTGGTAAAGTAACTAATGACACAGCAGTTAATGGTCAACATTAGGGAAGAAGGAATAATAGACTATAATCCATACATCAGCCTCATAACCCCAGCTCTAATTGGCCACACATACTGTGTAAACCGGGAGGAACGCACATGACTTCAGTCGCAGCGTCGCATACAAGGTTTTACAACATCAGACAGCAGTTAAAAGTGGTGGGAAGACAGACAGGGAGAGCTGGCTGCTCAGCAGAACCAAGGTGGCAGCACACAACACATGAGGAGTCCCTTATAAGCCTGTCTGCTTCTTCCTCTTCCTCGCTGTCACCGCTGCAACCGTAACCATCCCCTACCGTCACTGCCAGTGGGGCCTGGGACAGCTGCTCACCAGAACAACCCCGACACACACACACACACACACACACTCAGCCCAACCTACAACTACAACCAGGCACTGGGACCTGTGGTAATTGGGCTTTCTCACTCCAGCAGCCAACAACAAGCAATGGCACATTCCTGTCTTGCCACAATGGCGGTTAAAAAAAAATGGCATAATAAAAGACAGCACAAACAAACATCCCAGAGGACCCCGGCTGCAACATTCAGACGGTTGCAACCCTGGCGATAAACACCGACTCGGGAACAGACGACGAGAACATGGTCAGGAAAACAGGAAGCGTTGCCGCAAACAGGAAGTGACACGGGCCTCTCATCTAGAACCTCTAGCTCAATAACGTGTGGGGGAAATGAAAAGAAAGCTAATGAGAACAGCTAAGACATAGGTATGGCTGTTTACAAGTGTCTGCCTTCAATTTGAGAGGGAACTGAAATTGAGGACAAACAATCAATGCCTCATTATAATCTCACATCATGTACGCAGGCTTGTTTTTATACCCATGTCAGTTTATTGTGAGAGGCTAATTTTGGCTTGTGTTTGTTATTCTACCGCTATTACATGCTGATGTGTCCTCATTCTTAATTTCTGTCCCAGTTACTTGTTTATATTCTGCTCAAGTGTTTCCCGTCGTGTTTTGAATCTACTTTGCATCTTCAGCAGGATCCATGTAAAGTCACACAAAAGTGAAATAGTTAAGTGGATGACACAGCTCTCTCATGCTTTATCTGCAACATTATCTTTTTTTATTCTCCTTTTCTTCCAGGCAGGGGGGAGTGTTGATGTCTGCTAACTCAACTCCTACTCTCAGTCAAACCTGCAATTACCGCCGTGTCTATCTCTACCTTAAACATTGCTTAACAAGAAAAATATGCCAATATGCCACAAACGCTTTCATTTGGGCTCTGAAATGAAACAAGCTGCTTGGAGCCATGTTGTAAATTACCCTGAGGAATGTCCAACTGGGCCCAGACACAAAGAGCACATCAGACAGACTCCCTCAATAGCAGAGCACTTATAATTTGTAACATTTTAGAGATACGTACCATTTCAACCTGTTCTTTTGTCCCAATGGCCCTCTCTGGCCTCAGGGTTGAGCTCTCATCTGATTATGTGTGTCATGTCAGAGATTTGTCGTAAAGCCATAACATACACTTTGGCTTTCCAAAGGAGCAGAGGCACTTCCTTGGCATGTGAAGACATGGCCACATATAGCCGCTAATATGCAGAGGAGCTCTAATGTTTAGCGTCTGTCCATCAGTGGCACATAACAATGACGTCATTAATAGCACTCTGGCCCAATTTTGACTAACATGCCATCCCCTATATCTAAACTAGAAGGGCGGACACATCCATACACGTTGGATGTGTCCGCCCTTCTAGTTCCGTGTTTCAGATCCTCTCCGACATTTGAAGGTTTCTTCGTTGGCCCATGCTTCACCTTTCCACCAAGTTTCATGAAAGCCGAGCAGGTAGTTTTACCGTAATCGTGCTGGCAGACAAAACACATAACCTCCTTGGTGGAGGTAATAAATGCGACCATCTTTAAGTCTATTGTATTTGTGCTATAGAATGAGTAACAGATATGAATAATAGATGGGATGAAACTTTGACTTTGAAACTGTCTCATTATGCTTATATTATACTTGGTGATCACATTTTTAATATGCACAAAAACACCTGGCAGCATTTTTACACCATGTCCCACACCTCCAATGTGCATAGTGCGCTGCACATATATAAGGGAGTAGCTTGAGCACATGGACACGTTGTGACATTCAGCATCCGCTAAGTTGGCCAGTAACTTGTCAACAGAATACATTTGAATGCACATTTGTTGAGTTTGTGGGTGTTCATTTGAAGTCCTGTGCACTCGTGACCACTAGCACCTGAGGGCTGGACTTGGCCCAAAACAGGCCTTAGTACCTGGTTCAGTGTCCCGCCCGAGGCTGCTGTCAGAGCATGACGGATCAGACGCACCTGATGGCTCTATCTCTAACAAGCATCTCTGAATCCTCATCAGAGCACTTACTGAATTGTGATTAATTTCCTCTAACACTGCTGACAGACGAGATGCTTCATCTGTCGCTGTTCAGTTTGCCTGGCTGGGCCCCGAGCAAAAACAGACAGGCAGAATGGAGCGATACAGACAGAGAGAAAAAGAAGGTGTAATGCAGTTTAGCTGCTGGTAAAACAAACAATATTGAGAGCAGCATACTGTAAAGGAGGAAGAACAAAGAGAGTGAGTGATCTATTGGCAAACCTTTCATTTAACAAAGGGAGTACTGTGAGACCAGTAGAGGAAGAGAGAAAGATGTAGCGCAAGAGAGAAAGAAAGATGGAGCGGTACAGAAGAATGATAAGAACAGAGCAGCAGGCAAAATAAAGAAAATGGCAGGCAAACAACAAAGGGATTACTGGAGAGACATGACGAGACGGGGAGATGTTCGCCATGCAGTAAGCGAGGGAGACAAAGACAATCAGCTTCTGACACCTTTACACTTTAATTGCCAAAATAAGAAACGAGTGCAGGTTCTTTGTGTTCCCTCTTGAGAAAGAGGGGCTAGACAACTTGCATATCATGAAGAGGCCATGTGATGCGATGTCAAAGTCTCTATCTCAAGTCTTGTGCCATACGCACATGTCCATGTATGGGCATTGTCAGATTGTCAAACCTGCAGACTGTCAGAAGCCATTAATGCAAATCCATTAGCCGTCTCAAGTTTACTATCATCTGTTTGGAAAAGGACAAGAAGAAATATGAGGATCAACAGCTACGGTTAGTTTGGGTATTGGCGGTCATAATGGGTTAGGGCTTACTAATCGTTTCCAGGTAGTGACGTGCATGTTGAGCTCGATTAGAAGGGGGGATGTTGGAAGTATCCGCTGCTTTGGTGGTTGGTCTCCAAGGCTGAAATGGAGTAAAGCCGAATCAATGCTAGCTGCTTTACCCCTGTCATCACTGATATCATAAGAAAGTGCTAATTAACTTACTGCAACCCCTGGAACAGCTCTGACCAGAGGGCTAATGTAGTGTAATCGCGTGTGGGGCCCTGTGCTTACTTCCCCAGGACTTTCTCCCTTCCCAGTCAGAGTTAATCGATTGTTAACTGCAGCTGGGGTCACGGCAGCCCACAACTTCCCCGGCTGACCCTTCCACACCCCCGGGCAGGACCTTAATGGAGCCATGCTCCCCAGAAATCAATACTCAAACTGGGCATGGATCACTATATGAGCCTCCTCCTGATGGGAGCTGACAACAGGGCCGAGCTTTGAATGTCTAAATACAAGAAGCTACTACGTACTAAGGCTGCCGCCTTAAATTCCTTTCCCCTCCAGAACGACTTTGTAAAGCCATTCCAGAAAAGGATAAATGGAGTTGCAGCAAATATGAACAGTAAAACATTTAATTTTCTCCACTGATTTGATTTTCTCTCTTTTCTCCAATCCAGGATTTTCCTTTAACTCGTGTCTCGATACGGCGCGTGCAGAGGAACACGTCAGCTACGGGCCGATTTGGTCTATCGAGACGCCTAAGCCCACGCGCTGAGTGGGGAATGACCCAAAAGACAACAGCAGCAATAACCAATAAGGAAACCACATTAATTCCTCCTCACCTTGGGAGGACCTGTTTGAGTGGCTGTGTCCCGTTAAGATTAATTCTCGCCTAATACTAATTGGTCCTTCGGCTGGGAGGGCCCTGGGGGAACGGTTCCCTTTGGTCCACTCTCGCTGGGGCTCGCCACCATTGGAGGGGTGCTGATGAGCTGGCGTTTTTATCAGCCGCAGCATTCCGCCAGAGCTCCCCCAGGGCTCAGCACAAGCTATAATTAAGTCTCACACAATCCATAATTGCTGTGTTTACAATTACTGTAGAAGAGTAACACAGAGGCAAAGCAAGAAGAAGATAGGAGAGCGCGCACAAGGAAATAGAATAAAGGAGAAAAAAGAGAAAGGACGAAACGGAGAAAAGAACGAGCGTGGCCCGACATTAAAAGGTGCAAAATGCATATTAAAATCTCTTTTTCTGCTGCCCCATCTCCCTTCACTTTGCCTTAATAAGCTCTCAGGGCTGTTTGGCAGGGGTAAAGCCCATCACTTATTTATTTTTCCCAGATAGCCCTATTAATTTTCCGCAGGCCGGGAGTGCTCCAGCAGACAGAGATGTGGACTGGATCTGCCGTCCCTCGGGTGCTCCTCGAGGAAGAGCCGTAAATGACCCAAATAAAGGGTACTTTTGAAGGCTGCGGAGAGGCGCCGGCACCATTAAAACTAAATGAAGTGTTTATTAGCCATGCCGACAGCACTCTAAACACTGCCAGATCAAGGGCAGTTACAGTTAATGTGTCTCTCCAAAGCATTCGCTGTTTGTTTAGCCTCGCCAATGGGCCTGAAAGAACCAAAGGACAGACTTTTTCATGCTATTTTTCATGCCTTTCTCTGGCCCGGTCTCTCCCTTTCTCACACCTGATCTTCTTTCATCTTCTCTTTCTATCTCCCATCACCCAGCACCAAGCTCCCTTTCCAGCTGGAGAAAGCCTGTATATTGTGGTTTCCTCTTGGATCTGGAAGCCACACAGTGAGGTTAATGTAAGGGAGGTGTGACAGCAGCGAAGCACACCCCATAGAAGGTAGAAACACAACAGTAAGACGTTGTGTGTTTCTGTGGAAAGGGGGCCCGTTACACTCTTTGTAATGTCTGTGGCTGGGCAGGAGACTCTCTGATGGGGGACCAAAAGCTGCTTTTAAGGCTCTGATTGCTCGGCATTCTGAAATTCCCCTTAAAAGTTTCCCTTCCCTCTAATTACATTCTTCGTTTCATTTCAGCTTTTAGACAAACTGCCAGGGAAGCTTTTGGAGAAGGCAAAAAAATAAAAAAAAGAGAAGCTGGGCTCAATTTCACTTTATTTTTTTATAAGGTTCGAGTTTGTAATGAAAAAAATGTGCTGAAATTGGATAAAAAGGGGAATAAACTGTCCATTTATCTTCTTTATATTTCCCCTCTAATAGGCAGAGTTATTACGCACATGACACAAAACAGACATTTGCATTTACAGAAACACATTTCATAGCAAACACTGTACCTGCACTGGCTCTGTGGCAGTTTTGATGATGCCTAAAAATCAGCTGGTGAGTGTTATTTTTCTCATTAACTCATATTTAACGTGATATTTTTTCCACGCTCTCGTATATTTTCCGCCGCAATAACACCACGTGTGAGTGAGAATAATGGCACTCATTTAGAGCTGAATTAAAAGTTCAAACAATGAAAGCTGTGAACTTTCATATGCCACCTCAAAAACACATATTCTTTTCTTCCACACAGATCTCTAATTATTTTTCATAACCTCCAGCAGTGTACAGTAATATCGCAGCTTCCTGTTCTAACTTGCCTGTCTGTGGCTGACACAATTCAAAAGCAACCCTCCCACCCCTTTTTCTGCCTCCAATTCTCTTCTTAAAAATAATCAGAGTCGGCGACTCAATAGCAGTCGCAAATGAAGTTCTTCTCTAAATTGCAGAGGTTTGATATGAAGATTGATGTTGGACACAGTACACTTCTGAAGTCAGAGGCTGGAATTACAATCCAGAGTGATTATCCTTGCCCATTAATAGCAGCAGATAGCATGTCACAATCAGGGATGTGCATAATTAATCAGTGGATAGTCTCTGCACCCCCCTCCTCTCTCTCCTCGCACCCCTTTTCCTCTGGGCTATTTTCAATGTAAAACAGGGTTACGGACAATTCCCAGCAGTGT
The DNA here is from genome assembly GCF_900634415.1 of Cottoperca gobio. Lineage (NCBI taxonomy): Eukaryota > Metazoa > Chordata > Actinopteri > Perciformes > Bovichtidae > Cottoperca > Cottoperca gobio. Next base: position 27,942,710 of record NC_041357.1, read on the forward strand.
AACTAAATGCACCGCCCAAAGCTTACAAGAAGATGTGAGTCCTGCTATTGACAAAACATCACTGACTAGTAATGAACTCAGTGAGTGCTCTTACTAATTCCTGATTCCTTCATTTATCATCCCTACACATTATCACACAGCCGCACGTAAGATCAGTTAACATTAAAAAAACACACACACACACACACACTCGCTTCCAGTTTCCGAGAAGACATTATTTATGTGCTCTCCCTTTGTTGATGCTCGTGTGCCCTTTTTAATGAGAACAGCCTGATTTTGTATTGCAGCATTATTTTTCTCATTTTCTTTTTGAAATCAAAATAAAGCCCTTCAGGCAAAAGACAGGGAATAAATTCACACAAATTCAGCTCCCGATTGTTTATATCTTCACCTGTCCTGGTCTAACACACTGTTTGTAGATCACTATCAAAGCTTTCCTCTCTCTTTATTTGACCTTCCTCCACAGAAGAAAACCTCAGGCTTTTTGCCTTCGCAAAACAAAACAACACTGTCAAAACCTAAAGCCCGCTGACTTTCAAACTTCCCCTCAGCATACACAAGACTTTCTGCTCACCAGTCCTCTGGAGAACCAGGCCTTCCATCAATGCCAAGCCCAAACCGTGCAGCTCCAGCTCAGTCACTGTGATTTATATAAGTTATTATAGCCCATTACAGAACAAAAACAGGACAAAAACCCACTTCACAACAGAAGCCGTGGCCAAACAATGGGCCCACGGTGGTGAGCGCTGGCGTGCGGGCGGGTGAAGTCCAGCACATGCCTGAGCCGCCACTCACCACACATTGTCTTTAATCTAATTCTACACATGGTTTCGTTTCAATCCGAATCAAAAGCTCCCATGTTAACAAACCATAACAGATCTCCCTTAATCCGCCTGGCAACAAAAGATGGATGCAAGAGACACTCCGCCTCTCCGTCCCTGAAATCGCACCTCATTTGCATACAAAACACTTGCTGGAGGTAAGGGCATATATTAAAGCCATTATTTTGCGTTGTTCTCGTGGAAGAAGGAAAAAGTTTGCATAATTGTGTTTAGCATTATGTGGGATGGAGGCTCAGCTATCCAAGAGCAACATAGCAAATCCTTCCTGTTGCTGCTGGCCATCCATACTCCTGCGTTGTCTTGATAATGCAGGAGTAGACAAATAGGGACATGTCTCTCTTGCAATAACCAAATTGGATACACCACTGCTTCAAAGGATTGCATGCTGCAATGTACTATTCATAACCTTCTAAAGAGTGTGTCCTCCGAAAAAAAGAAAGAAGGCCTGATGAAAAACTGTACTTTATGTGACATACAATGGTTGCCGAGGAAAAAGGACATGAGTTATTGCCGTATAAACATCAGCTGAAACTGTTGAATTACTCCATAAATACAGAAATAACGATTAAATATGAGTCACCGTTTGTCAGTCATTTGTCAGGGTGTCTACTTTTAACTTAAGGAAAGAGCACCAACTCCTTTTCACTGTGCGTGTATGACACCATGTTAACACTAACAGTTAAAACAAACAAGAACAAAGATATGTGCCCACTTCTTCCTCATGCAAAACATGGGTGCCAGTCCTGTGATTGACAGACTGGTATGGGCATGTGCCCGACTGATGAATGTAAAAAAAAAAAAAAAAAAAAGCAACATGTGGGGAGGAGTGGGCGGACTCAAAGACCTAACTCAACTCTTACAATCATAGTGTGACAGCAGGCCTCAAGAACGTGTGCTGTTTCCAAACCCACAGCCAAGGGAATTAGTCAGTGCTAATGTGGCCACTTTGCTAGATCAAACGGTGGAGAGGTTAGTCACTGGCAACAGGACTGGGTAATAAGCATCCATCGGCATGTCGGCGCAGGAGGTCTGATTTGCACAATCATACTCCAACGCAAGCAGTAATGGTGAGAACCTGACTTCTACATCTGTTCATGACAGCCACCTGAGGCAAAGTATCCAAGAGCTGAAGCAAAACATAATTCATTATGTTGATATGATGCTTTTTTACATTTTTTACGAGCCCTTCAACCCCCCCTTACTCTCCCACACACCTCTTTTTTTTCAGGCGATGTGACATTTGTGTTGATCTCTATCACTGGGATACGCAGTAACTCACCCAGCCTGACTTGCCGGGCCCCGTTCTGTCCTGGGTGCCTACGGGGCTTTTACCGCACACCTGTGTGCTCAACAACTTGAGCTTTCCTGAGCGGCAGTTTTCAATGTTGTCCCTGCCTCCTGGTGGCTCGGAGCAGCAGCACTACGCATGAAGAAACATAAGCCTTAGCTCTCTTCAAACGCAAACATGAAGGCCTCGGTGGATGCTTTTATCATGTTGCACATTAGCCCTGCCCCGCTCATACATGTGAGTGCATTCCCTCAAAGGTGTGTTCATATCATATGTGTGCAGCCCTGTCATCTGCATAGAAGCAGGAGCACACACACACACACAAAAACACATACACATTAGCATGTTGTCATGGGTGTGTGAGCGGCAGCTGGGTGTAAATTGCACACGGGTCTAGCGTAATGAGGACTGATGGCTTATGCCTGCTATATATTCCAGGAGGGTGTTTTCTGACAGCTTTGGGAGCCGATAAAGTAATAACTAATAATGTGCAGATAGCGGCGCCACAGTGTGACAACTATGCTAACGCTGAGAGAGTGTGAGGTTGTGTGTGAGTGAGCGGGAGAGAGAGAGAGAGAGAGAGAGAGAGAGAGAGAGAGAGAGAGAGAGAGAGAGAGAGAGAGAGAGAGCGAGAGAGAGAGCGAGAACGAGAGAGAGAGAAAGGGGGCCTGTGCTATGGGGGCTTCCTTTCAAGTTTCAAACACAACCTCCAGTGATGGTTTCAAACCTAATTCACTACCTCCAATAAACACACAGGCAGAAAGAGAATACATAAACTGTTTAACAATCACTTTGAAAAAAAGAGAGAAGAGAACAGAAGGGGGGGGGGGGGGGGGGGGGGGGGTAAAGAAGGTATCCATCCGGCATTGCTTTTTTATAATCCGTCAAAACTATAAACAGAAATTGAAATAAGAAGAGCGAAGATAGGTGTGTAAGAGAAGCACCAGGGATGGAGCAGACTGCTCTCTCCCCCTCTCTCTTCCTGCAGAAGCGAGTGATCCTCCTCAGGTTCTTACAACATGGAGACTCCTCCATAAATCATAGTCCCCACTGCAGGAAGACTGAAGAGTGTCTGCCGGCAGTGACAGAGGACTCACTGTGCACACTGCTCTCCGTCTCTTCTCCTTCCCCACATCCTCTCTTCCACTACAGCTTTACAGGAGTCAAAGCCACCGTCTAACTGACGGGGTCTTGTGACTCAGTCCACTCCGCAGAGCAAACACAGGAGAGTTGTGTGAACACTGGAGGAAGAGTTGTGCAGAGCCATGGGGTTAGCAGGATCTGGGATCACAGCTGCCGTACCGGAGCTACCACGTCATCCCACAAAATGCACTCGCAATCCGAAGCATTTGTGCTAAAGTAAATTGGATGCGTTTCTCATGGGTTGACATAGACTGTGCAAAGGATTAGCCTAAAGAGGAGTTCAGACTGAAGGCAAGGCACATTTTAGTTGCATGCAAAGTAGATGTGAACAGAGAGAAGCGTGCACTGGTTTGTTCTATGTAAAGTTAATCAACGTGAAGACACGTCGGTTCAGGTTAAGAATGTTTCAATTAGGGCAAATACATTGCAATTATCCCAAAACTGCATTCGCTTCAAGACATACATCAACGAGAGGGAAATGGAGAGTCTGGATGTAAATACGAGACACAGCTAAGTTTTTAAAATCTGTCGGAGTCAGGGCTGTAGCACATATTCTGGACGGAGGGACACTGTAAAGTTCTGCACAGCTCATATCCTTATTGCCACTGAGCCCACAGTGGAGCCCACAGACTGCAGCAGGCAAGAAACCCGAGGAAAAAAGGTTATTTGTATCGTTATTCATATTAAAAAGTATGTAACGTGGGTGAGCTGAAGACGGAATAAGTGAAACACTTATCTAAATTGGCCTCAGACTTAATTACAGTGTGGGAAACACATTTTATGGAAAGAGGGCACTCCCACTTTTCCCCTTTTTATTTCTTTTACAGTCTCTAAAACACCTGAAACACTATTAGTATCTCCCTGCTGCGACATTAAAGGAGTACTCAGAAGTGGACATGAGTTTACGTGGCATGTCAGCCCGCCACGGCTCTGACTCACAGTTACTGTCTGCGGCTGAAAAGAAAAATGTCCACCAGTATGAGGAAAAAACGCAGAATCCAGCACCATGCATCAAATCTACGCGCAGATTTTGGCCCTGGTGTCAATCTATTTACTTACAGAACTGTGCAGAACAGCGCAGCTGCACAATCAACTTTGATCAAGTTGGGTTGTAAGAGAGAGGAGTCATGACAGGAGGTGGAGGGAACGACAGATTGAAAGGAAAAGAAAAGGGGGAAAAACAGAGAACGAAAGAGTGCGGTTATGTTTCAAGAGGTAAACCACAGGTTGGGTCTGGTGTAGCAGGACTGATCCGTCTTTTCCCTCTGTGTGATTGGGTCTCTCATTAGGAGCCAGGCCCTGAAACCGGAGCCCAGGCTAATGCCTCGCCGTGTTTAGAGAAGCACAGAAACCATTTGGCTATAATAGCAACCTTTTCAAAAACAAACCTCTGAAATGAAAGGCGGCCAGACTTGCAAAAACCGACAGACGATTATTTTGAAAAGGAGGCAGGGGAGACATGACCATGAAAAATCCTAAACTGCAATTGAAAATAAAGCCAGCCGCTCTGTGTGCACCACCCACTACCCTCCTGCCATCTTTCCCATTTCCCTCGGCGCCTCCTTCTTTCCTACGGCTGTTCATCGGCGCGTCTTCTGTGTGTTTCACTCACCTTTACCCTCACCGTGAGATGTGTCAAAGGGTTAACTCACACACACACACACGCACACACACGCACACCAGGCCTTCGTTCATTCCACACTGATGCTGTCACACGATAAGCTACTTATCAGTAATTTACTGCTACTTCTTTCCCCCTTCTGTCTCTCTCTCTCTTTCACACAAAATGAGCTTGTTTCGCCTGAAGCCATTCGACAGCCTTAGAAGACAAGCGCATATCCCCAACTCTTTACTGACATCAACAAGTGTTACCTAGGAATTTTCCATATGAACACAGTAAAGATGTGTAGTCCAAAGCACTGATGTCTTCATGCCTCGACTTGCACCAATCACCCTAATGAGCATGAAGCTGTATAGCCGATATGTTTTCATGTTCAGGTGCTCATGGTGGACATGCCTGTTCCCATGACTGAGATGATCGCCAAGTCAAGGGGTAACTGGGTTCGGGGTCAGGGGTGTTGGGTGCGGACGCATTCTAAGTTCAGAGCTCAATGCTCCGGGGGACAGTCCATCAAAGGGAGAAGGCCACCCTGTTTAGAACAGCAGCCTGGGCCTCAGGGGCCCCACCAGTGACAGCTCCCATGTCACAGCCAGCCCTGTGGAACACAGGTAATGTACCCTGGGGGCCTGCTGAGAGATAAAAACGCACCGGGACACCTGCGTCTGAAGCTGTAATTTGTCTTCTCTCATGTTCAAGGTGTTTTATGAGAGCAAAAGGACAAGGTGAAACAGCGAACAAAACAAGCAAGCCCACATACTCCTCCGGAAATCCTCCCTCTCTGCCTTTGCAAGCTGCACAGAGTATTTCTCAAATGAGCGTCGCCACAAATAGAAATATGTGCGGCATGCTGTTCATCAAACTTAGCGAGGACTAAGTATAAGTATAATATGAATAACTCCACTCTACAGTATTTTGGGTGGGTAAAATGAGTTATTGCATCGTATAGTTTGAGTGACTTACAGATCCATCAACTAGTAGGCAACATAAGTAAGAGTCAAAAAGTTTACTCAAAGTACTTTTCTGTTGTTGTCTAAGTAAGTGGGTCTATGTGCATGTATGTGTGTGTGTGTGTGTGTGTGCGTGTATGGCTGGGGGTGACGAGTGATCCCTGCCTCTTCCTGTATATCTTATGCCGGGGTATTAGAGAGGGTCCCTCCCAGAGGCAGTGACTACACAGGCTCTTCTGAGAAGGCGCTCATCAACGCCCCTGCTTTCAAAGGCAGCTTTAGCCAGTACCATTCAAAGCAATCAGCCCAGTCAGGGTCTGCCCATCCAGCCCAAATCCCTTCATGGCTATCAGAAGAACTCTGAGCTGGGCCTGCTGGGGGCAAGGCAGGGATGGGGGTGGGATTTGCTCATAAGGGATTGTGAAAAGGCCGTGACACACGCTTATTCATGCCCCAATAACCCCCAACAAAATATATATATACTGTTCGTGAAATAAATAATTAAAAAGATAGCAGTAAAGGGATACCCTGCTGAAGAAGTAATGGAGCCCATCTTGAATATTGCACATATTTATATACACAGGCATGTATGCAAACGAGCACTCATACACACGGGCAAGCTGCTCTCTGCCACGGTGGATGACTTAACCTTCTACATTATTCAGCTGCCATAGGACATCGCTTTGGTGTTGGAGAGGGATGGCATGGCACAGGATAAGTGCCAAAAAGTGACTGCTGAGAGGCCGGCGAAGCCTACGTCTGTATCAAAGTTGTAAATAAATGGAGGGCCAGCAGGAGCTTGTGTTTAAGACTCTCTAAAAGGTGGGATACTCGCTCTCCTACCCAAAGTAGTGACACTGATAACCTTCATGTCTAAGCTGGTAACCCGCTACATCTGTAACTAAACTGGCTCATTTGCATTCGAAGGCTACTTCCTGAATCTGCCTTGGTTGACAAATCTTACAACCGTTGCAGTCGAGTTTAAAATGGGACATTTGGGACATTGTTCAATCTGACAGAACGCACGGCTTGTACACTTTGCAAATGTGCAAACGTTTTGCTTACTAATGGTGACGAATTATTTATACATATACACATTTTAGTTGAACATGCTACAGTAGCTCCGCAGTGTCTACATTAAAGTCTTTCTGCTTGTTTATACTTCCAGACTCTGCTCTCCGCGACACTAATCTACAGCATCAACAGGGCGTCAATCACTTTTTGAGATGGATGCACTGAGAAATAAGGAACGCAAACAGAAAAATTAGAAAACAGTTACAGTTAGAAAAACGTTTGTTTCAAGCCCCCGTCTCAGATTATAAATGTAAGCAAAGATCTAAATATGGTCCCAGCTGTGATGCTTTAACTGTATAATGAGTTGATGTGTGTGGACATAAAACTGCAACACTTTGGATTTAGCTGTGGACTGGTTTTGGTTATACGTGTGTGTGTGTGAGAGTGTGTGTGTGTGTAGAGGGGGTTCACAGGGAATAACACTAGGCAGAATTTACCCATGAGAAACAACAAAAGATGCCTCAGAAGTATGTCAGAGTGCCCTCCTATCTCTGCGGTGAGGGCAGAGAAGGTATGCAGAGCTGGGAAGGGTCAGCCAATTTTCTGAGTGTGTCTTGTTTTCTATCTGCATCTAAATCCAGTGTCTGTCTTTGGGCAGCTGCAGTGAAATACATAACAAAAAAGCTCTTCTTGAGAAACGCAGAGCCAATCAAAACAGACATCAGGAGCTAGATGCAGTAAATATGAGCCAGTTATTCGAAGTTTGAGGTTTTCTCCTACCAAACAAGCTCATTTATTTCTCAAGGTTTATGACAATTCCCCATAAAAGAGCAGAAAAACAGTTGCGCAAAACAATTGCTTGGGTTTTGGACCCAGATCATGATACATTTAAAATATGTATGAAACATATAAAGCAGAGAAAAGACTTAAACAGATACAGCCCTGCTCAGCTTCAGTTATATAAAAACGTAAGCCGAGGGGGTTTATGACTGAATACATCTACAGAAATTAAGCCATCAACACATCATATTTTTGGCAATAGTCAATCTTTATTTCTTCCATTGTCATAACAAAACCTTAAATCCTAAACTCAGGGTTTGTCGTCAAATAGTAATTGTGACAAATCCCTCTCTTTAAATGAAGAATCAAATTGTTACTAACCAGTAAAGTGGTTTGACCACATATTGTTAAGTTCAATATACAGTCTGTAACTGTTTTTACAAGTATAAATAAAGTTGTTCAGTCGGAAACGTGATGAGAATAATAACAATAAACTTAATTTATCATTCAGGCAAGAGGCAAACTTTTGCATGACACCGCCGCGACCTGAGAGATGGTTTTGATGATGGGATTGTTGGGTGGGCTAGATCATGTATGCACAATTAGCTGCAGCTTTCTAGGGTTAATCCACCAGTATGGAACCAAGGCCCAAGTCTCATCCTGCATCTGGCAACCCACAACTCTCAGCATAATTACCCCAGCAACTGTGCGTCTCCTCTGAGCCTTTGCTAATCTGTGGAGGCCGTGGCCCTGCCGTCAGCTCCACGCGGCTGAAAGGGAGGTAAGGAGGCGCAGTACTGTACCACGTACACCCTTGTGCTGCTGTGAATCATAATGCATAAACAGAGCAAAACAACAGAGGACATCTTGACCTAAAACAGGATGAGGGACAAGGGAAAGGGCACAGACAGGAAGGAGGTTATTGGCCCAAATTTTGAAAACAACTATCTGAGGAGAAGTCTAGGGAGGGTTAAAAATGCACCTACTGAGAGTTGAAAGCGCTGGTGCTTTCCAGCCCAGGACAGTGGGGATATTAGGAAGGTAAAAGGCCTATTGAGTGCAGAGCTATCTTGCCCTGGCACTTAATCAAAGGGATTAAAGCTTGGGAAGCCAAGCCCACAGGTTATCCTCCAGGAAGCATACCAAGTAGTTATCAAAAACACCAAAGTTCAAAGCAGCTCAATTTTCCTATATTAGAAGTGTTTTGGTCAGAGCCCTCAGGCTTGTTTTAGGTAAAATAAATGTGTTAGAAATGTTTGTGTGTGTGCATGCTTGGAAGGCAAACGGAGTGGGCGTGTGCTTGTACTTCAGTGAAGACCTGAGTCCATCAGGCTCAACACAGTGTGATCAATCACTCCCAGACCCTGCCTTAGTCCCCCACTAAACCTGAGCCGACTGCGTCTAACATTCACACAAGTGTCTCCCACAGACAGAACAGGGTGGGGAAGTGTATGCGTTACAATTACCTTAACACTTTAAGACAGCTGTCACTATGATATATTATTACTTATAGGCTATGGGATCAGCCTGTTTACTTTTACACAGTTTTAGTAGCAATTCCGGTAGCCATTGTATCTAAAACAAGGTCCAAAAAAGCACTCTCTTTGTTCCTACTGACTACTTCAGCTCAGAAAGTAACAGGATCAGACTGGAAGTATGAAGACTACTCTATAGCAGCATACGTGAATGTGGCCGAGCTGTTTACGGTACATACATGAGCTCTGCGTAAGGGATCAGTGCGAGATTGTGAGATTTTCTTTGACATGTATAATTGGGCGAGCGTAGGGTCAGTGGTTGGAAGCTTAATGTGAGGAGTTTGAAAGTGAAAGCTTGTGACAAATCCCATGACTCCTCAAAGGTTGTAAAGTACTGTGGTCTTTACAGTGGCCCAGTAGAGCTCAACCAGAATCAGGATTGCATGTCCCACAAAATAACTAACTAACATTGTCAGGTTTAGTGGTTAGGGGCCCCGATGGGGGCTTCTCATGCTGCAAACATGCTTTCATAGAACTCTGAAGTGTTGGGCTAAAGTCATGCAAAACATATGAAAGAGGAAATCAATTGTCGTTGAGTCATAAGTCAAAACAATGTTTTGAGCAAACTTTCCGTTGCGTATATCTTTTTCAAATAAAACCTGAACTGCGGCGGTCTCATGAGACTTGGCATGAGTGAGCAGACTCACAAATGCAACTGAAACGTACACCACTAGGGGCGAATGCCTACAAACATGAGTCCTGTGTTCTTCCCGGACGACCGCCAAGGCTAAAGTGCAAAGACTTAACTTCATGAAAAAGAATATTCACCCATTTTCGCCCATACAGGCCTTGTTATGATAAAATCAGCCTGGTCGCGTATTTAGCATGTTCATTAGTGGAGCCTCTAACCTGCCAGGATCCGGGTATGGCTTCAATAGACAGAGCCCATCTGTCTGACGTTAGGATCATTGGAAACAGATGGGCCTTTAATTGTATTTCTGTCCAAATTGCAAAATAGCTACTTGGGAAAGAAGCTAAAATAACATACAAACAACAGCAACTATGATAACAACTGTGCCTGGAATGAAATGACTACAGTAAGAGATCAAAAGCATAAGGCGTACACATTGTGCGCTGCTCTTTGAAAGGGGATTCCCCCCCCCCCCCTAACATTACCGGCCCAGTATTGATTGGCTCTGCAATTTCGTATTTCTCTCCACACGCCAGCTCCACACACAATCTCTGTCAAGCAGTCGGTACGGCAAATAGCACTGATCAGACTTTTCAAAAAAACATAAAAGATTGATACCTTACTTCTCTTCAGACAAAAGAATAATTGAGGAAGGGTTGGAATTGGTGTTTGGAGAAAGAAGAAACCAAAAGTAGATAGCCAGACCCCAGAGTTAGTTTAATAAACCATAATGGGAAAATGTTGCAGAGAGGGCAACTTGTGAGATGGAAAATCTGTACCTTGTAAAAAAAGATCCAGTCTTACCCATTAGACCCTTCAACTATAATACCATGTATGTGGATTGCAATGGTTTGAACATTGGACAGCGATGACAGGAACAATAGCTAAACAATATGACGATTTTTACAAAAGAATACTTGTTGAATCCTTTTTTTCACCAGACACTAAAACAAAACCACTGGCAGCAGTGTATCTGAATAGCCTCCCGTTCCCTAAACCCTGCAATTTCCAGCCATGGACGAAAGGAATAGAACAGATAAACAGGCTTCTTTTTTATATTTCAGTCCAAATCACATCAAGGTATAAACAGTGAGCCCAGAGCACATCTCCTATTCTTTTTCAAAGTAAGTCCTGCTGTTCCATTTCAAATACCTCAGGGTTATGGGTCATAATGCTGCTTTCCAGCTTCTGAACACGTTTATTCAGGCATCCTACTGTAAATAGGGGGAGATTCAACATCAAATATCTCTATTCCCCATGCTGGCCCTTTCGTCTGTTCTGAGTGGATGTGTGCTCTTGGCTAACAAAGTAATGGTTTCTCCTCTTCTCTTACCAGACTCTGAATACCAAGTGGCAAAATAATTGAGGCAAGTGTTGAATACAGTTTCCTTTGGAGTGACTACGCATTAAACCAAGACCCTGAATAAGGCAAGGTATGAAATCAATCAAGTTGGCAAAATAACCAAAACCTAAAGATAACATAAAGTCAATATATGTCAGGAAATTAAATTAGTGTTAGCTTATGTTATGGCTCACAGCTCCTCGGCCATTAAAGGGGTAATAAATGTGTTATAAAGCTCTTACAAGCCCCTGAGGCCATTAAGGGCTGAGCTGCAGAGCTGTTTACGAGATTGTTTATTACAGGCTAGGCTTATCATCATTTGCCACACAGAGGTGGCTAAAACGAACTCTATAAATAGCAGATTCACTGGTACTAAGCCAAGCCAAACAAGGCTGCTATGACAGGAATATATGAATTGTCACAAATGCACCTAGTGGCAAGGTGAGGCGAAGAGGAGTAGAAGAGAGGAGCAGAGCTGGGAGGAAAGGGCAGGGTGACGAGCAGGTGGCTTCATATTGTCTGTATCCACCGCATATGTCCCGTCCACTGCTGAGCTGACAGGTAGGGACACAATGTGTTGACCCGAGGGCCTGTTAGAGCCCGGCAAGTGGATAAATATAGAGCAGTGGGAGAGCATAGGTGTCTTAAATGACATATATAATTATGCTCATCCTCTGCAGTCTATTCCCTTAGTCCAGAAGTGGCTTACAAGAACACAACTGCTGCCGTGCCGGCAAAGCCACAGCAGCTCATTCTTTGAAGTAAATATTGATAGCAGCGCAATTGTGTATTTTATTGTATCTTTCATGTGCTTGGACCAACACCCCTCCATCTTCTCCTCACGGCAGCTTACACAATATAAACATAAACAGCCCTATGCCTCATTTGGATTTGCAGTGAACGGGGGAGATTGCAGCTACGTGTGTTCCATTTGCATATGAGAAAACATTTTCAAAAGGCTTGTCTATAATGCATAAGAGCCTTTTAGGCTGTCTTTACTGCAACACTCTATTCCTCCCACTGACAATCCATGCACGGGTTTGCATCATTTTGTGAGACATGCCAGTTTTGAATTATTCAGTCACTCATCTCTGCCACAGCACCGCATTTAACAAACACACATGCACATTCACATGTAAAAAGACGGCGTGGTCTACAAGGATACTACAACAGCACCTCAGTTGGTCCCTTTGGAGAGGTGGGAATCCTATTACCTAGCTGTCATAAGCCGTCAGAGGCCTTCTCCCTATGCCAGGGCCCCTTTGTTAGAGGGGAATACGATGTAGTCCACCGGCCCATTTAGGAGCTGCCTGCTCCGTGTGCTTTAATGGGCCTTGGGCCTTGAGCGTCAGAAGCAAACACAGTTCAATTTCCCTTCACAAGTGCATAAAACAAGCACCTCCACTGTTCCAGCCCCATGCATAATTCACTGTCGGTGATGTGTGTCTTAAACGCTGCTGAAATATACATGCCGGCATATGCAAATTTGGCAGTACTCTCACATGCTGTACTTGCTAAACAGACAACAAGAGACTAGCATGCCACGCAGACAGCCCCTTCTGGACACAGACAGAATGTAGTACAGTATGTAACTGTATGTGTGCATGTTGAGGGGAGTGTTAGCTCTACATAATAGGTCTTAAATGTGTAGAGAAACGTGCGACAATGCTTGCTGTACCCTTAAATGACCCCCGAGTCCACTAAGGTATTTAAATCGTATGTAAGGATGTACGAAATGATGCGGAGAAAACACAGAAGTAGCATCTGTGAAACTGTTTATAGGTTTCTGAAGGTGTGCAGAAGGACGTTGTGAAGCTATAGGGGGCTTTGTCGATTGTTGCCAACTTGGTGTTTACTGGAGCCACCAAAATCTAAAGTTACTAACAGGTCAGGGGTAAAATATATATATATATATTTTTTTTTTTGAGGGAGAAATTGACAGATTTTCAAAGGAATCCTGTAAAAAAAAATGTTTTTCGACCCAACTTCTACTGAGCGTGTGTGTGTGTGTGTGTGTGTGTGTGTGTGTGTGTGTGTGTGTGTGTGTGTGTGTGTGTGATCCTTGTGAAGGGAAGTTGATGAGGGAGGAGAAGAGGGCAGACTGCTGGTGTCAGATTTTATAAATGAGGGAGGAAATGTCTTTATCCCAGGTTTGGACACCCCCACCACTCTCCTTACCAATCCCTCCCGGTGTGTGTGTGTTCATGTGTGTGTGTTCATGTGTGTGTGCGTGGTTTGGACCAGGCACTGGCTCAGTCCGATTCCCAGCAGTGTATCTTTAACAGGGCCTTCCCGCCGGGCTGCCAGCCTGTTCCCCCCCTGACGGGACAACAGCCCAGCTGACGCCCCCACAGCCCTGCCAACACAACCCACACCTTCGACACACAATCTGCTGCTCTGAGCCTGATGAGAGGAGGGGGGGGGGGGGGGGGGGGGGTGGTTAACAAAAAAAGAAGAGAGCAAAGACAATAAGAAGAAAGAAAGGCTGTTCTACAATCTCACACAAAGCAGGTGACGTGAGGCCAATGAGGGAGTATGTGATCAAAATATATATTTTAGTGAAGCGTTGAACAAATGTTGGGTGATAATATAATAAAAGGGCTTTATGTGCATTCTGCTGGACTTCACACAGAGGTCAAGTGTATCCCAGCACACAGTGGGCGAGACATGGAGTATATCCTAGCACACTGGAGACAACCACAATCACATTGAAGCATTTAGAGTGTCTTAAAGAAACTGTGCACAGGAAATGTTCAGTTCAGGTTCAAATATGTGCAGATATATTAAACTCAAAGTGTATTCCACTGAAATCTCTGACTACAAACAAAGAATGAAACATCTTCAACAACATTACAGGACAGCTGGAACTGAGGTAGACAAATAAATATCCAATTAGAGAAAGAAACAGGACTAAAAATAAAGCAACGCAATAACCAAATGTTTTAGAACATGAAATAACATCTGACCGACCAAAGAGTGGACAGGGAAGTTGCAGGCGTGTGGTCATTAAACTTGAACTTGACATTCACTGAGCTGCTCATATGCTGTGGATATGCTTTGATTTGACATTTATATTGCGGCGGCTTAAGTCTTTTTATAAGCAATATCTTCCCTTGCATCTTTTCTTGCCATTTTCTTATAAGTTCATTTAATGACTCCTATTTCAACCTTTCTATAAATGATTATTACGTAACAATTGTTATAATTTCAGTAGCATACATCATTTTATTTGATTCTATTCTGAAGTACCACAGCTGGACAGCACATGTGTCAAGTTAAGTTACAATACGACAAGAAGGAAGTCCCAGGTCTCTGTCTTTGCACAGTTGCTGTAACTTTCATGCATATTGCAAAAAAACAAATAGAAAGGTGCGGTGCGGTGCATATATCCGTTAATGCCCGCACATACACAGCAGTAATTCTGGCCCTCGGTGCACATGTGCAGCTGCCAGAGCTGTGGTGTGACTGGTGTTCACTGGTGTTGAACAGTGTGTTAACAGGATGTGTAATGCGGTGTGCTGGTCCTGTGCTGCAGCCAGGGCCGTGTGGCAGCAGCACTGTAGGCTACAGTAGGGCGGTTATCATGAAGCAGTTATGTAGCTGCTCTGCTGGGCCAGTCTAATTACAGGAGAACAGCGTGCACCAGTCTGGGCCTCCAAATGGCACCATATGTTTTCCCAGACTAACCGGCTGAATAAATGCCATTTACCCATTCAGGATGCACTGTGCTCCGTGTCTGGGAATCAGTCACTCGCACTCGTATAAAACCATTCACACTCCCAAACACCCTGCCACCCACCTCTCGCATATAAAACTCAGCTGTCGGTGATTTACCCTGCTCACCCCACCATGTATCCTCGCGCAGCTTCCTGTTCAGTTTAAACATTTACAAATCCTATTGTAAGTCGGTCTATGCCACTCGAACACACACAGACTCGCACGATGATGTTGTTGATTGTGCTGTAACCAGTTCAGTTAACTGAAGGGTGTTTAGTTAATCAGAAACAGCGTTTCCAAAAAGCCAGGGTGTGGTCGGGCCCATCCGTCTTCTCTTCGGTGACACGTGTTGAGCGACCCGTGCAGCGAACACGATCGCTAACTTGACAAAGGTCACAACTGGTAAACTGGTCATGGAGTCAGGGAGACACAAAAGTAGAAATATGTTCCATTGGAAGTTGTTTACCTCGTCTGTCCTTCAAACATGATATTTCACGGGACATGTGTATTGGTTACATCTGCTGCGAACTGCAGTCTAGCAAATCTGTGTGTTAGCTGCTCGTGCTGCTGACATTGTTTTTTGAAAGCCAATGCCCATAAAAACTGAAGCGAAATATTTCCAGAATGCTTCATTTCAGTAAAGTTAAATGTCCAAAGAGGGGATTAGAAACTTTGAAACAACAGATGTTGTGTCTTTCTTGTTAATCATCTCACAACCTTACCCCAAGTTGACATATCTTATTATTGCGCAATAATACAATTTAATAAAGTTTGGATACAAGGTAATGTTAATGCAAACACTCACTGGCAAAATGACAATCACAGCGCCGCTGATAACAAGCAGAATTCTTTGTGGTTGCAAAAAGATGACAACATTTGTATCATGACCTCTTTTTTTGGTAAAGCTCCCCGTATCATCACGAGATAGACCTATCACACATCATCAGTTTGTTAATGAGAACAGCCCAGGCAGAGGCACTCACAGATGCCTATCGAGGGCAGAAAACAAAAAGAGAATGTAAGTAAATATGGACTGTAATTAGTATGACAAGGTTGAAAAAACAGATAACACGCCGCAGCGGCCCGAAGGCCCACTCTATCACACATGCACATGCACGCGTACGCTTGCGCATGCACAGGACACACACACACACACAGACACTTGACTGTACGCTCACGCACACACACACACTGGGAACAAATCAAATGTTTTAATCAGCTTGCTACAGCACATAATGAGGATCCACTAAGCCCCAGCTATCAGCTGCCATCGGCCACTTACTTGTGCCTTCAAAGAGCTGATTTTTCACTTCTTCTACAACCAGCTTAACACAGTAGCTATCGAGAATGAACACAGTGTGTGCAGCATGTGCAATAAAACCTGAAAAGTGTAAGTGATGTTTCAGCAAGTGATATGTATGCAGTATAGCACGGAAGCAATTATGTGCAAGTGGACAAGACAGTGTAGCCTATGGGGGGAAACGTGTGCAAGCTGAATACTCTCTATTTGTCACTGCTGTGATTTACAGCATGGAAATACTAGAGAATGGTTGTCTAAGGTCTTGGTTGGAGATCACATAAAAGCGTATGATATTCCACGCCACAGCCCATAAATCTATCTGACAAAACATGCAATGACCCTGCGTACCCTGCATAGATACTGTATCAGATTTGCCTTGAGTGCACACACCTTGTGATACACACACACACACACACACACACAGAGTGCACCTGGCCTCGCCACACCTGCAGCACAGCACAAGGCAATCACATGAATCAGTCAAGTCAGTTACAGCCAGGCTAGTTTCTACAGAAGTGAAGGTATGTCAGAATTCTTACTCAAACATCCAGGTGTGTGAGTGTGAGAGAGAGAGAGAGCGAGAGAGAGAGAGAGAGAGAGCGTTGTACATGTGGAGATGCACAGAATGTGTGCAGGTGGGCCTCCTTGAGCAGTTTGTGACCTCTCAGCATAGCTCTCTGACCTCTGTGAGGTGGGCTCACTGCTCCAGCCCTCCAGCTGGAGAAGTGATGACCTGAGAACTGAACGAACCGAGAGACCCGTCCTCCCGTCCTTGTCTCCTTCCTGCCTGCCTGCTGCACTGTGTCCTAAGTGGGGGACATGCAGAGGTGGGTCAACCTGCCTGAAGGTATCAGGCTGCGTGACCTCCTTTAAAACACTTCCTAAAACGTCATTCCTTAGCTAGATTAGCAGTTTTTATTAAATCATTGTCTTTTATTCTATATGTTATATTAGGTGTAAACATTTGTTTGAGTAAATATTAGTGTTGTTCCTGTAGGGGCGTATGTGTGCATGTCTTTCTGTATGTAAAGATATTTCCATGTCTGTTTGTATCGTATCTTTGTAAACTCTACTACTACTACTACTATTATTATCAAAAGGTTCAAACACACAGTTGAGTGGATGAACTACTTCTTTAGCCTCAGGTTTAACATTTATACAATGTACAAGCGCTTAACACATAGAAGCCACGGAGCAAAAGCGCGGCTCCAGCAGACGGAGAGAAGCTGTCCCATCTGTACCAGAGGTTGCCATACATGTCAAACCTAAAGCAAGCTAACTCGGGCCTCTGTAGCAACATCCAGTGCAGCCTGCTGTAAAATAAATGATATTGTTAGCTGCAGTCTCGCAGGTGAAATGTGCTGCTGCTACAATTATTCTAATGCCAGCATGCCAGAATGCCAGTGCTACCAAATGCTGCTGTCAACCCAGGGGTTTAATTAGTTTGGCACGTGTGCCACTTATAATCACCTGCCATTACCAGTTCTGGCTGCATCTGCTTACACGTCTGTCAGTGCCGGGCAGGCTGTGTGTGTGTGTGTGTGTGTGTGTGTGTGTGTGTGTGTGTGTGTGTGTGTGTGTGTGTGTGTGTGTGTATCGGACAGTAGGTTGGTGAGTGTATATCTTGGCAACACAACGCAGCCCTCAACCAAATCTAGACACAAAGGGTTCATAGGCACCAGTTGTCTAGAATACATATATCTTTATTTAAACATATTTATGCAGGGGGACTGAAATGAATCAAGCACAGGTCTTCCCTTTGTGTGTATTAAACATCTTTAGTCAAAGTAGCTGTCGACTACAGCCAGGACAATTGTATTAGTGGTACAGACTTGTCAGCAGTCCGTCTGTACGGATGCATTGTGAAAGAGGAGGGGAGCAGGGCTTCGTAGTGTCAAACTGCATTGTGAATAGAGCTACACCTCAGGCTGAATACATCACATTGTGATTTCATGAGAGCTGGAAGAAGAAAAAAACTTCAGGACGGCTAGTGAATCTCGACCCAAAACATGAGAAATGGAAGTTAAAAGTGAATCGTTCACTCCCCCTGGCGTAGCAGTGGCTACCTCTGGGGCTGGGAGAGGAGGAGGAGGAGGAGGAGGAGGAAGAGGAGGAAGAACAGGAGGAGAAGAGGAGCCCCCTGGCTCTCACAGTCATGTGACGACTGAGCTCAATAGCTGAAGGATGGACCTCAGGCTGTGTATTTAGTTATCAGGTCATGAGCTCAAATGTGTGTGTGTGTGTGTGTGTGTGTGTGTGTGTGTGTGTGTGTGTGTGTGTGTGTGTGTGTGTGTGTGTGTGTGTGTGTGTACATGGGGTGTTCCATACATTTGTGTGCACTGTAGGTGTGTGAGCAGCACACACACTCACACTTTCCCACTGACTAAACAGCGGCTCAGTTCTCCAGATTCACCTATGTCTGACGTAATACAATAGAGCTAACTATCCCCATTCTTTGCAGAAAGTTCCCATTTAGCACTAAAACAAGGCTTCAATATTGTGCCGCCTCAAAAACATCTGTTGGGGACTTGTGTGGCTACACTAATTACAAATATCTGCAGTAATCCGGCGCCGATAAGAGAGTCATTACTCCACCAGACATTTATCACTGTGGGATTGATGACCCATTTCAGAGGCAGCCTTTGTACAGGGAAGTGAAATCGCTGATATCCCTTTTATCCTACATCACTGCTGCAGCCATCCATTCGTCAGGAGGCAAGCTAGTTAGAATTGTAATTAACAGCTATGGACTTTGGCCCTAATAGAATTTTTGGAGGAAACTGCAGATTGACGTAGGAGGGGACGAGGGGGGAGTTCTACTGTGTTTTTCTTTTCTTACTAATTGCCACTTGGAGTGGCTGTCTACAGAGAAAAGATGCTCCGCGCTCCGTCAGGAAAGTGCCACAGCAGCATTCCCATTTCTCCAAATGCAGAATTTTTGTACATTTGTAAATATGTAAGCGTCGTCATTAAGAGATGCGCCTGCACAGGCACATTGCTACCATGCAATAATCTGTCAAAGACGCAAACGCACATTCATAGGTCAAACATAAAATATGCACTTCCCTGCTCGAATACATAAGTTATGGTTTTCCTCTGACTCTTTTTCATTCTCAAGCACACTTGCAAACCCACCCACCCACACAGACACACGTACGCAGAGTGGAGCAGCAGATGATCACAGTAGGTAAGGACTAAAGGTCTGGCCACCTGCCGGCCACGTCCCGTCTCTGTAGCGGTAATGAACAGAGACAGCTTGGGGACCGCCCTGCGAGCTTGTCCCCCCCTCCCAGTCTCCCTGCTTCGGGGCAGAACTGGGGGCCCTGGGGTGACAGGGACGCCAGAGATGTTCCACACACTGACAGGCAGGTCCTTACCTGGCCAACCCTTTGTACACACTGGCCCAGCGACTCACACGGGAACACGCACACGCAGGGACAAATGTGGAGGTACACGAAGACCTGCATGTGCGAGTGGCGTATATACGTGCACACTGTAACTGTTCACATGTGTTCATGTACCTACGCATATGCACAAACTGAAGAACACACCCACATGCATACACACAAACGCTGACCCGGTGTAATTCCTCCAGCACACGGCTGGTGACAGGAGCAGCTGCGGCCGCTACGGCAGACAGATGAAATTTTCATAACTATCTCCTCCAACTTCCATCCTCACCTTCAGGATAATTTATGACCTGCCTGCCAGCCTTGAAGAGACAATATGCTTGATATGAAATGAAGTGTTCCAGCGGTGTAGGTTATAATTAACAGAGGAGGGGAGAAAGATGTGTGTATATAGAGTGGAGGGGGTGGAGGCGTGTGCAGGAGGGGGGCGCCCAGGTGGTGTGGATGTGGTAGATGAGGTGGAGAAAAAGGGAAAAGGATGGAGCATGTGGCGTGCATGCATGTATAATGTGCATGTGTTTAAACACGGCATACATTTCTTCAGTTAATTCTCTGATATAGACGTTAACAACCCAAACCCGGCACAGAAATATTTAACCTTCAAGTGGCGGTAACAAATCATACACAAAACACAACGTGAAGTTTTACAAGCATCTGATATGCAGATTGTTTGTATGTTTACTGAGGCCTATACATAATAATTGACATAATTATTGTGCTCATTTAATTAGCTCACTTACCGCTCACAAAATCCTAAATTGGTACCATTTCAATTTACGGTTTTAAGGAGGACTGTTATCCAACCAAGAACAAACGGGATCTCGATGAGATCAACTGTAATGACAGTATTCTTGGTGCGCACACCCTCCACCGACACATAATGCTATGTTCTTGCAGTTTGTTTCACATGCGTCCAACACATCCTCACCCAATCATGCTCTATCAGCTCTCTGGGATGTTGGGTTTGACCAGAAAGAATGTCCTGGTTTTCGTGACAACCAGTAAAACAGGTCCAAACCCAAATCCTCCCCCTCTCTCCTTACCACATTGTCTTTTCCAAACACAAATCTTGTTTCCATATTAAAAAAGGCAGCATTTAATGGGCAACTGTCTCTGCAACAAGTGTGTTTAAATGTATGTGGGACTTTTAATGACATTTTTGACTCTCTTTCTCCCTTTCTGTGCCACGTTGCATTGCCAAGCTCTCACTGTGAAATGCATAATTATCAAATGACTGTTTCTATTAAAGCCTGAGAGCAATTTAATGCAGTTGTGACTCGGAGAAAATTAACAAAGAGAGAGCGTGATACTGCTCCCTGCCAGTTGCAAGTCTGCCATTCCAACACCACAAAACGAGAGAAAGCATGTACCTCAACGGCCAATTACTGACTTGTTTGAGAAAAAGGCAAGATGGAGGTAAGTGCATATTTACACGGGTAGAACTTGTTTGTACGGTAAGTAGAAGGTAACGAAGTAGCATCGCCATTCATCCTATTCAAAGTACATTCCTGCAAGAATAAGATATACCCTGAAGTACTTTCCAGCCTGGGAGCTGACTACGATGGGAGTACGGCTGATACGGTAACAGCAGCTGTGAGGTTCTGCTGAGGTCAGGGCATGTCATGCATAACTGACTGATTGCTAAACAGGGGCGGGTGTATGAGAGAAGAATTCATAATTTACAATCAAGCACACACAAACACACACCTCACAAACACGCAGGCCACAGGCGATCTCGCTGCACGCATATAACCGGTCTAAGGGACCACACAGACATGTTTTAGATAAAGACAGACAAATTAGACGACAGCGTCTTAGGCTAACCACTGCGCTTGCACTAATTACAGGCTGCCCGGTGATGAAAGAGACAGATGACATGTACTTATTTGTTTTCTCCTACAGTGCCCTGAACCAAGTAAACACAGCAATGTCGATGACGGCAAAGAAAAACACAGATAAAGAACACGGTTGTGGGATGAGGGTTCCACCCACCACACATAGGTGTCTGCCCACCATATAGACAAGAGGTAAAGAGAAACAAAGGTGCAGCCAGCAACACTTTTGTCTTGCAACGCATGCCAAGGGAAACAGACTGAGCTTGCCTCGTCTCTTCTGCTTGCAAAACAGGACTGCTGTTGTAGGGTTGATGTTGAGGCAAAAGTGTGGAAGAACTGATTGACCTATCACACAGGTCTGGTTGACAACACACCCAGACCGACCTGCTCCCAACCAAACCTAGTTTTTGATGCCTGCCAAAAAAAACACCACCACCCTCGCTAATTAAACCTACTTGTTGACAGCTTGATGCCACCTACTCTTAATTGTACCGCACAAACCCTGTTTCCCAAACCCAATGACATAATTAGCCAGTTATATTCCTCACACGGAAAGAAAGTCACGGAAGGACACATTGCCTACATTTTAAAACTTCAGAAACCCCACCCAATCACTTGTGCGATGACAGCTGAACAGATGACGGCTTTGCTAGAGGTCTATGGGAGCCAGTGCCCAGTAAACCCTTGAGTGTATAAAGAGAGTGATTTGTATATGGGAGTAATCCCTGCAATATGGCGTCTCCATTTCTTGGGCTTTAAGAAGGTCATTGGCCACATTAGACAAGGCTGTGGTCTGTCCATCTTTATTGAAGACACGACATTGACAATCTTTCCAACTCCCATCTGGGACAGGGGACCTCCATTGTCTCCTAATTCCCTGTCCCACCCCTATGCAGGAATCGGGGCGGGGTCTGTCAGGGACAACACAAAAGAAATGTCACCACTCTTGGAATGAAGTGCCAGCCAACGAAGGTCTCTCTCCTCCTTTTTCTCGGTCTCTATGCCTTTCCACAGGGGTGCAACTCGAAGCTGACATCACTGGTGGGGTCATCCCCGGCTGGGCACAACTTCAACCTCGGCTCTCTGGCCCCCGGTGACCCTTGGTTTTGATGACAGACTGGGCCTTTTGTGTAGCAGCGCCCTGTCCAGGTGAGGACAAGAGAGGATGACAATGGCAGGAAACATAAAGCCGATGGAGACTGGGAGACAGCCCTACAGTTCATGGGTCAAGCTGGACAGCTGAGTGATGAGTGCAGCTGTGGACACGTGGACCTCCTTCTCTGTCCTTTAGCTCTGCTTGCCATGTCAGCTGATGTTGCCTTTGTCTTGGGATAAAGACCTCACTAACTCTCAACAAGTTGGAGAAAAGTAATAAACACAGGCGACAGATGTACTACGCCACCAATTCCGAGTGTACAGCTATTATAGTAACACCCCTAATATGTACAGTGTGGGTCAACTCCTTGTCTTTTCATTTTCAGATAATGAAAGAACATTTGCCTATGATTGATCAAAAAATTTAAATGTTTGTCATTTTAAATTTCTATATCACATATAATGTCTCAATGGGATACAAGTGAATATGATTTATATTCACCAAATCCTCGGCTGCAAAATATTGGAAGTTTAACACTTTTCATTAACAAACGTTGCGCTTACCATCTTTGTCTCCCTTCTCTAATCTGAGCAGATCTGTGACACAAACAAAAATAAAAACCTTTTATGTATTACAACCCAAGCTAAACAAAGAACACCTAGTGCCTCCAAACTATCACATCTTGAGCTGTCCAACTGTTTCCGATGCCAAAGGTCAATGGCTGCCTACTCTCCTACCGGCCCACACTGAGAGATGGGAGGAAAGCGTTTGCCAAGTCATGCACAAACCCTACCTTGGGTCATAAACACCTCCGCCTGTCTCCCCTCTTTATTCTCCTCCACAGAGGTGAGTTGGGTTTGCACTCTGTTAATCTTTCACTACAGGCCTGCTTGCTTTTACACTGGCCCGCTGGAGAACAGAAGAGGGGAATGAAAGAGGGGTAGTAAAGGACGAGGGTGGATAAAAGAGCAGGAAGAAAAAGCCATAGAGAGGGCCAGATGGGCACCTTCACAGTCCATTTATCAAACCCAATGTGGCCCTCCCCTCCCCTCCCCGCTGCTCTCATGTCCTAAACCCCCATGTAATTCTGTAATGATTTTCATTATCATATAATGACCTTACAAAGCCTACAGCAGTTTGCATGGTCAGTACAAAACTCGCAGCTGTTCCCTTCAGTGTTTGCTCGCCGGCTGTGACAAAGCTTTTTTATGTTTTGTGTTTTTATGCTGGTCAGAGCAGTGACCTCTAGGCACTGGAAGGTCAGCATGAGGTCACCTCATCCAGGAGGTTCAAAAGTAGCAATACTGTAATCATTTAGATTAAAGATAGCATCATCGGACTGCTCCCTCGATGTGCCTCGCTCTTCAATCTGCACCTCCTGTGTGGCATTATCAACTGCTCTCCTGCAGTACAGTCACCCACCCACATAATAATCCATCTATTTCCAGGGCACTCACGGGGCATTTACCGAAGGGACACGGAGGGTAGCATCTATCAAAAAATTCACCATGTGCATCGGGAAAACCCGGTTACCAGAAAAGCTCATAAGAATAAAAAAGCTCTCATAACTTCGTTGGCTCAGAGTGAATGAATGGACTGCTTCTGCTCGCGGGGCGAGCCGAGGCATCACTCACTCTGAGTGCCTATAAGTCACTTGTGAAGAACCACTGGTCACCAGGTCCAATTTCTCTTTCTTTCCTTCTTGGTGGTGCTAAAAATGCCCCGGAGGCAGAAAATGGCAGCGAGCAGGGCCACGTTCCAGCGCACAGAGTGCTGCTTTAACTGGTGTTTAAGAAACAAAAAGTCAGCGTGGAACTTAATCAATCAGTGCTGGTTGTTTATGTTTATGTGCCTCTAGCGAGAGTCATCAATCATTCTTTTTTCCATCCTTTTGCAAACATTATGCGCTGAATAGAAACCATGGAAACAAAAGGCAGTATTAGAATAAAAGCCTGCCTGTTGCATATTGTGTGGAAACCTAATTAGGACGCCGGATATAAAAAAAAAAACAGCAGAAAGAATCAGCAAATTAATTTCGAAGGTCATCTTTTGCTGAGTGCTTTTATGAAAATAAATGAAGGTTTAAATACATCAGACTGAAGGGAACTACATTCCCTCACTGTGTGTCTGATTCTGTATCTTTAATTCAAAACAATGACTTTGTCTCTTTGCAGTATGCACCAACGTTTTCTTCCTCTAGCGAGGAGATGCTTCACCCTTATCAGCCGCATCTCTAATCAGTACCAGTACGTCCCACTTAACATTGCACATAGCCATGTGTTTAGGTTCGTGTAAATGAGATCTGTTGACAGCCACTTGACAGGATGACCCCTGGCTTTTTGGTAAGTGGGGGGCGGTAGGGGTTAGGGATAGACATTTAATGTGTGTAAAGGGGAGAGGAGGTATCAGGAGCAGCTGGAGTTCAAACATATTGTGTGGGACGCTTGCCCTCCTCTAAAACTAATCTAATCAGTCTTTCACTGCTGATAGAGTAAATGTCTGTCTGCCCCGCCGACAAGGACGGAGCATTTCCTGTCCCCGTCTGTGATACTGGCTGGTCAGGATCTTAGGTTGGGCTGAGCTGAGTCTAGGGTTAAGACATGGTTATAAGGTGGTAACAGTGCATTGTGGGTGGTGGGGGAACCGGGATGGAGGGGGACAGCGCTGATGTTAGCTTTGGGGTGGGTGTGGTGAGATGGTTTCTAGCTTTCAGCACCTGTAGCTGGAATGCACTATCAGAGCAGGCCCTACATCAGAGTTGTGAGGCGGTGGGCGTCAACACAGCAAAGCAAGGTGTGTGGAAACAGCCTGTTTACAAGGCTCATCTGGATGGGGCATAGCTAAGGGTCAACTAGGGGGGACAACTCAAAACAGAGGGGCGCCGTGGAACGGTGAAGGCAGCAGCACTGCAGGAAGTTGACATACATCTTTCAGAAGAAAAGATGTTGCTTTCAGGAATTTCAGCCCCTGGCACTGCTGCTTCCTTTAGGCTCTGGATGTTTGGTCCACAGTGTGTGTGTGTGTGTGTGTGTGTGTGTGTGTGTGTGTGTGTGGTGTGTGTGTGTGTGGTGTGTGTGTGACACTGAGGTCAAATCTGTTGATAGAGACAATAAGCAGTGAAACATATGTGAATGCAGATATAGTGTATACATGCATGCCAGAGTTTGTGTGTGTCCTTGCTAGTGCTGAGGGGGAGAGTGACTAAGAGAATGAACAGCTAAAATAACACTGTGTTGTGGGTTGGTGGGTGGGTGTGTGTGAGGCCCTTTTTTTATCTGAATGAATGGCCAGTGTTCTAATCCGTGAGCTCTCTGCCCTTATCTGGAAGGAAGGAAGTGACCGGGCTTATCCAAAGACACACGTGTCGTTGTGATAGCTGTGATAGCTGCCAGGCCCAAGGACCACAAACAAACAGCGACTACACCGCTGGGTATCTGTGGAATTCACATGTGCTCTTCAAAGGGAATCCTTGTCAATGCAAACTGAATGAAAGCAGGACTAAGTTGACCATTCATGATTATTTCGCTCGACGATGAGATTACAGTTATGACGAGTCCCCACTGTTTCAGTGAGGCTTGCACATGAAACAATTAGTTTTACTCGCCATCATTCAACACATCACCAGCTCTGGTGTCCCATTTTCCTTAATGGGGGGGGGGGGGGGGGGGGTTCACTAAATATTTGCCTCTGTTGTTCATTGCTGAGGATGCTCATGTAAACTATTCACATCCTGGGTGTTCACCCCTGACCCCCTGAGCCTGTTAACTGAAAGAGTTAATAATCACCATAAGCTTTAATGGTCTCACAAACAACATGTAGTCGCTGCAGTTTTGGCCAATCTAATTGTAATAACTATTACTGAGATGTCCTGCTCGTATTCTATAACCTTGTATTTGGAGGAATCAAGGCTTTTCTGAGCAGCCGACTATAAAACGTATGAATACATGTTGACAAAAAACAGGGCCATTTAACATTTGGAATATTAAGCAGAATAGCTCATTAAAAAAAATGATTTTGAAGGGATGTTTCGGGATATGGGACAGTGCTCGTGTTTCATAGAGTGTCCTACTTTACCCGTCAGAAATGTGTTTCTCCAGGACCGATAGAAAGAACAAAGTTGGTTGTACATTGTGTTACCTGTCTCTCCATGTCTGTCTTTGCTGGTGTCTGTCTGTCAAGGCCGACAGGAGGGTTTCTGCCATCTCCCTTCTTCCCTCTCCTTCCTGGACCTCTCCCTTCTCCAACTCCAATATATTCAGGAAGAGCATAGTCTGGGAAAAGAGAAGAAGTAGTTGAAAATAGCTGCATGGAGAAGAACTAATTGAAAAGATGTGTCAACGGGTAGTATGACCTTGACCACTGGAAAAATATGCCGCTCCGAAAACACTCAACCTAATCTTCATTTAATGTCATTTCCATATTTAATACACGAAAACTGTCTTCTTAAAACAGAATGACATTGGTTGGTTTGCCACCCACTACATCCTTGAGTAACACAACTATTTGACCCTATTAAATCTTCTGCACGGGATCGAGCAGAAAAACTACCTGAAGCATTTCCCTCCATCTTTGAGCTTCTATCCTCAGAAATGACACAGCTCTGAGCAAAGTCTCCATTATAACATCCTTGGGACGGCGACATACAGTAAGTCTAGTATAAAGTCAGTTTCACATCAGAGGATGGGCAAATTACACCCAACATTAGAGAGCGAGTCAATTAATCACGTCCTGCACAGCACAGTGTAATGTGTGAGTATCCCCCTGTTGAACATGAATTACAGGGCGGCTTAAAGTGTGACGTGGCACATCAGTGCTAATCTGAAACATCCTGGCAAACCTTCCCCTCCAAGTCCTTCGCAGCCTCTAAGCTGGTTGAGAGGGAGTCAAATGAAAAAGGATCTGGCAGCCCAAATTAAATGCAGTGCTGTCAGCCACACTCAAATCCCTCTTTCTCCCTCTTCTTCTCTACTCTTCACAGACTCTCTCCCTCTCTGAATATCCTTAAATGTCTCCCCCCCCTCCTCCTTCTCCCAGCCTCTGAGAAGTGATGGATCTGTAACTCTGACTGACTCTGACGCCTTGTTAAGAACAGTCTCTTCCTGTCACATCCACCAGTAAAGCACGTTCATTTCTTCCCATTAACAGTCACTCGCCTCCCAAGTCATCCAACCCTCTTTTAAGAAGAAAACCCCACAATGTAAAGGAACCTTCATTTCTTCTCCTCTCCCTCTTTTTTAATCCCTTCCTGACAATCTACCTGTCTGTCTTAATTCATGTGAAGATAGGTTTGATTGTCTGTGTGTGTATTTCCAAAGGAAAGGAGTGTGATTTGCAGCAGAGTAATATGCTTACTTCTTCCACAGCACACAGGACAGGTGTCAAAACATGTGGCGGTGTGTGACTGATTACGCCTGACTCGGAGGAGACACCAAAGATTACGGTGACCAGGAGGAAGCAGGGCTGGCTGTACCCCCTATGGAAACTGTACCTTTTGGTTTGGATCAAACCCTGTCCTCCTGGGATGAGTGTCAGGCTAAGAAAGTGCCAGAAAGTGCATTCAGACTGTATCACCATCTCAGCTAGTAGACATCACATTGCCATGCTCGCCGTGTAGCACAGAGTCAGTGTCTCAAGCACAGAGTCAGTGTCTCAAGCACAGAGTCAGTGTCTCAAGCAGAGAGTCAGTGTCTCAAGCAGAGAGTCAGTGTCTCAAGCACAGAGTCAGTGTCTCAAGCACAGAGTCAGTGTCTCAAGCAGAGAGTCAGTGTCTCAAGCACAGAGTCAGTGTCTCAAGCACAGCGCTGATGAGCAAATGATTCGTAGTTGATCTGAAACCTGCTCTGCTTCTGAGCTCGCTTGAGCTCTTCCCAAAGCTGGCCTAGGAACTAAAAGAGTAGCAGGAAAGGAAAAGACAGCGCAGTCCACTGAGCTTATTCTAACTAAAACTAAATACATCCAGTAAATCCACAAACTGTCAAATTGAGTTTGAACATCATCACCTTGTTGTATCACAGCCTATAAATTGATGGCCAGAAGCTTTTTGTCCCAAACTCAATGATGACGACAGAAGTCTCCGAAATAGAGCCCATCGCCTGCCAACACATAGCAGTGTGCTAACCTCTGTCATTAAACACACCAGTGTGTGTGTGTGTGTGTGCATGTGTGGGTGTGTACTCACAAGCCTTTGTTTTAATATATTTGCTCTCAGTTAGTTTTTGTGAGTATAGGTGTGGCTCTGGTAATGTGAATGTGTGTCACCAAGCCTCACTCTAATGAAATGTACGCATGTGTGTTTGCGTGCCAGGAGTGTGTGTGTGGATATATGTTTGTGTGTTTAGTGCTTAGAAGACCCGGTGCTGAGAGAGGCCTTCAGGTTTAGCCAAAGGCTGATCTCCAGGCCATTTAGACTCCCCACTGGTTGTTTACTGGTCCAGCTCGGCCTCAGTCAGCCACAGCAAGACCACAGCCCTTTATCTCCGGGGTTGTGTTAATGCTAATCAGCCCCCTCTTCCCTTTTATTTACCCCATGATGACAGTAGCTCTCCTCAGCCTCCACCTCTCTCAGCCTGATGCTGACCACAGATGTCCCCCTGACCGAGGACACATCCAGAGGTGAACAAGAGGACAAGGAGGACCAGGGTACCTCCATCACTGGTCCCCAAACACCCCAAACTCAAACCTGTCTATTTGACTAAACATTTCCGGCCCTGTGCAGACGCAGGGTAGGTAAACAAACACGTAGCCAGGCTGAGGTGATAT
This sequence comes from Cottoperca gobio, assembly GCF_900634415.1. Taxonomy (NCBI): domain Eukaryota; kingdom Metazoa; phylum Chordata; class Actinopteri; order Perciformes; family Bovichtidae; genus Cottoperca; species Cottoperca gobio. Next base: position 27,971,970 of record NC_041357.1, read on the forward strand.
TTTGGTTGGTGGGGAGCTGGAGTGATGATAGCGTTCCAAGTGAAGGCTGGCTGGAGGGCAGCCTGGGGCAGCTCACTAACACCTCAAGCCAGGACTGTATCTTAACACCAACAAGCATCTGTCCATTCCATCACATACCAACATGTCATTCTTTCTCCACAGAATAACAGAATGGGGAGATAGTTTGTTGCTGAACATAGTGCAATATGGAGTGCGTCACTTAAAGACTTCACAGAATAGTTGTCCCGGGTCGTGTAACAGCTCAGTTAGGAGGGTTAAAAAAGATGCATGCAGAACTGAAGGTTTACACTCCATAAAACAGAGCTCCAAGCTGGCTACCAGAGTGTCTGAGAAATTGTTAACACCCCATGAAATGTCGTAGCTGACTTCAGACCAGGACTTTCAGGGGACCCAGAGCACTCTTAAGCTCACTGGCACTCTCTTATATAGGAAACCTTGTGCGACTGCAGGCCACAAACACTTCCAGATCTCCGCACGTACTTCTTTTATAAACTATTTTAAAAAACGCCGGTGATTCCAAGACCAGAATGGACCATCCAAACGATGGGTGGTTACCTAAAACCATTTCCCAGGTTTTGGCTGGTGTTAATTAGCCACCATGGCTCTCCTCTAAGTGCACTTCTGTCTGTCAGACTGGCAACCTTCAGGTCTGTCTCCCTGCCACTACCATGTGTAACAGACCCAGCGACAGGCCAGTAGACCTGCCTGTCTCTCTGTGTGCCAACAAATCTGTGTGCCCATATGGAGGCAGGCATGGCCCTACCGAGTAACCACCGAGTAACCCATCGTCCTGTTTGTGACAGTTGAGCCTCCACTTTAACTCATAGTGATAACATGCAAACCCTACTGAATCAGTTCTGTATAACAACTTACATTTACTGCAAAGAGTGAGATGTTTCTTTTGGGGGGGGGGGGCGTCCCCCTTTCATCATCAGAAGATTGATAATCTTCTGGCCATGTACAGATCGTGTGGCTGCTTTAGAGAACCTACACAGTATATGCAGCTCAAATACCCGAATGGACTCCACTCTGCAGTTTAGATAATGTTTGTTTCGGTTAAAACCCTCAATTGAAAACCTTTTTTTATCATCTCCATCTTGGCAAATGTATCTTCCATGTAGAAATGTGAGATTTAATACCTCATGGGATAAAGAGAAGGACATTTTTCTATTTTATTAATGCCGATTACCAAAAGTAGTTAAACTCTTCAGTGGGGCTTCGACCATGGTCACCAAGACGATGACTCTGCTGGTTTTAATTTGAGCCATCTGCTGAAAGTCAGATTTACACCTGAGAATAACATCCAGCACAGAGAGCCACATTTTCATACCGTAGCAATAACATGATTTGTAAAATTGAATTTCCTTAACTAAAACGCCTGTCGTCAGTTCTGCCTTTTACTGTAATTCTTCCCTAACTTGACTTCCTCTGGCCCACCAAAATCAGCAAGGTATCTCAAGCTTTTAGGTTTAACATTTTTCTCCAAATCGTCAGACACTCTGCTGACTTCTGCCACAGTTTAAGCTCAGCTGCTCAGACATCTGATTTTATAGACCTTAGGAGTGGGAGTTTGGCAGACTCCATCTCCCTCTCTCCTCTAATACAAGAAACCAATATCACTTTGACCGCTGGTGGAAAAAGGCATCAGGCACCTTGCTCGGGGTAATGGATAGCTTCTGCTCTCTGATATAAACAACTAGGGAGCTGTGATCCTGCCAAGACCAGTTCCAGGCTGGACAAGGGATCCGTGTGTATTTGCTGCATGCCACCGTCGAGTTACTCTGCTCTTGGGGGGGACTCTCCACCAGTGGAAAAATTATATTAGCCCAGGAAGAAATAAGCCCAGACCACATTCACTTTTCTGTGACATCACACTTGAAGTCATAAAAAGTGTGTGTGTGCGTGTCAGTCTGTGTGTGTTTTTCCTGCCTGCTGTCACATGATTACAGATGGTTCAAAATTGAGGCATATCTGAAATTAAATTTGTTCAGTTTCCATTACGTAAGATTGGTTGATAAACACACAGGTGTGTGTTGTGTGTGTGTGTGTGTGTGTGTGTGTGTGTGTAGGGGAAGAGTGAAGGGTGTCAACATTGCTGGTCAGCGTTGTCTTCCAGACTTTGAACCTCCACAACCTTTGATATTATCAAAGAGAAAACAGTAAAGTCAATGAGGGAAGCGAGTTCTATAAAAATGTTCTCTCAAAGATGATTCAAGAAAGTATTTTCTTTGTATGTGCGTGTGTGTGTGTCTTTTGAATTTTCTGTGAAACTTTGAGCAGTTCTCACAGAGCACTGACTTTCAAAAAGGTTTGTTGCAACACTTCTTTGCAGTTACTCCAAATAAATCATTCTAACATTTAAGGCATTTTAAAAAGACCTGTACAGTCGAACATTACAACTGTTGTGCTTTAAAGTCTAGTCTTAGGAAGCCTTTAATGTTGCGTTGTTGTTGACGCGCTCAGTGAAGATGTTAACTGAATTAAATGATGGAACAATGAGGTCATAGATTGCATTATACACAGGTGTTTCCAATATTCTGGACAAATAATGTATCTTAATATAATGTAGTCCAGTACAAACACCACATTTAACTAAGACCTCAATGATAAACATATAATTGAATTTACACCGGAAGTCATAAAATGAAATTTATAAAGAAAAAGAAGAAACGGCAGGCGCATTAGAGACAGGGAATGTAAAAACGGAAATAGGAGAAGAGGAAGAGGAGAGAGAGAAAGAGAGTGGGGTGGGTGGGGGGGGGGGGGGGAGAAAGAGGCGGGGGGGAAAAGGGCGGGGACGAGAGTGGGAAAGAGAGAAAGAAAGAAAGCGGGGGGGGAGAAAGAAAGAAAGAGAGCGGAAAGAAAGTTTGAGACGGGGGGGGGGGGGAGGGGGCGGGGTGGGGGGGGGGGGGTGGGGGGGGAGGGGGGGGGGAAGGAGGGGGGGGGGGGGGGGGGGGGGGGGGGGGGGAGAAATGGGGGGGGGGACGGTGGGGGGGGGGCAGGGGGGGGGGAGGGGCGGGGGGGGGGGAGACGGGGGGAGAGGGGGAAAGATGGGAGCAGATCTACAGAGAGGAGAGAGAGAGAGAGAGACAGACAGAGAGAGAGACAGACAGAGAGAGTAGATAGAGAAGAGGAGAGGAGAAGGAAGACAGACAGACAGGACAGAGACAACAGGAGACAGAGAAGAGACGAGAAGAACGAGACAGAGAGATAGACAGACAGAGACAGACGAAAGACAGACAGAGAGACAGACAGACAGAAACAGACAGAGAGAGAGAGACAGAGACAGACAGAGAGAGAGAGAGACAGAGAGAGGAGTAGAGACAAAGACAGACAGACAGAGTGAAGAGAGAGACAGACAGACAGACAGGAGAGAGCGAGACAACAGAGAGAGAGAGAAGACAGAGAGAGAGGACAGACAGAGAGAGGAGAGAGAAGAGAGAGCAGAAGAGAGAGAGAGAGGACGACAAGAGAGAAAGACGAGGACACAGACAGATAGAGACAGAGAGAAAGACAGAGAGAGACCACACAGACAGAGAGAGAGAGACAAGACAGACAGAGAGAGAGATACACAGACAGAGAGGAGAGAGAGACACACAGACAGAATAGACAGACAGACCAGAAGAGAGAGCGAGAGATCAGAAGAGACAGAGAAAAGAGAGAGAGAGACAGACAGACAGGTTGGTGAGTGTGTAGATTGAGACATACATCTAGATACATATAGATATAGACAGATATATATATACAGACAGAAAGAGAGAGGACAGACAGAAGAGAGAGACCGAGAGAGAGAGAAGAGAGAGAGCGAGAGCAGACAGACAGAGAGACAGAGAAGAAGAGAGAGACAGGACAGAGAGAGAGACATACAGACAGGAGAGAGACATGAGAGAGAGAGACAGATAGAGAGAGAAGACAGACAGAGAGAGACAGAGAGAGGAGAGACAGAGAGAGAGAGACAGACCAGACAGACACGAGAAGGACAGACAGAGAGAGAAGAGTGAGAGAGAGACAGGAGAGAGAGACAGACAGACAGAGCAGGAGACAGATAGAGAAAGTACCATGACAGAGAGAACAGGACAGACATAGACACAGAGACAGAGACATACTAAGAGAGAGACAGAGAGGAGGGACATGACAAGAGAAGAGAGAACAGCCACAGAGAGAAAAGAGACGAGATATCAGAGACAGAGACAGAGACAGAGACAGAGACACAGAGAGATGAGTAGAGATGATCGAGAGAGAGAGAGAGAGAGACCGAGGAACAGAGAGAGGAGGATAGAGATGACAGAGACATTGAAACAGAGACAGAGATAGAGACCGCGATAGGATACAGAGAAGAGACATAGAGAGACAGAGACAGAGGAGAGAGATAGATAGAAGAGATAGAGAGAGAGAGAGTAAACAGAAGAGGTGGATAGATAGAGAGACCGAGAGAGGAGAGAGAGAGATATGAGAGAGAGACACACAGATGGAGAGAGAGAGAGAGAGAAGAGAGCACTATATAGAGGATGAGAGAAGTAGAGAGAGAGATACACACATAGATGTAGAGATACACACACATAGATAGATAAATATATTAGATATAGAGGAGATAGATAGAGAGACATAGAGATATATATATATAGAGATATAGCTATATATAGTGGGTGGTATAGAATATATATATATATTATATATAAGATAGATACACACATATAATATATTATACATATATATATGTGTGTATATAATATATATATATAGGATAGATAAGACACACATATAGATATAAGAGAGACAAATAGATAGAGGGGCTGCGATAGATATATAGATATGAGAGAGACATAGAGAGAGATATGAACCACTAGATTATCTTACACAATACCCCTCCACCCTGAGAGCGAGAACACAGATAAGAGAGATAGAGAGGTGGGATGAGAGAGAGAGAGAGAGAGACAGAGAGAGAGAGAGAGGGGGGGGAGAGAGAGAGAGAGGAGATAGGGGGTGGGAGAAGAGAGAGAGATGATGAGAGGAGAGAGAGAGGGAGGAGAGAGAGGAGGAGAGGGGGAGAGAGAGAGAGAGAGAGCGAGAGAGACGATGAGAGATGAGATGAGAAGATAGAGAGAGAGAGAGCGAGAGGAGACCGAGAGGGAGAGAGAGAGAGAGACGGGAGAGAGAGAGGTAGAGGAGATAGAGAGAGAGAGGACACATCACACAGTTGAGAGAGAGAGAGAGACACACAGGAGAGAGACAGATAGGAGAGGGACATTAGAGAGAGAGACAGAGAGAGACAGAGCAGACAGAGAGAGAGAGGAGTGAGACACACACAGGAGAGAGAGAGAAGAGAGAGACAGACAGAGGAGAGAGAGAGAGACACACACAGGGAGAGAGAGAGAAGAGACACACACAGAGATGAGAGAGACAGAGAGAGACACAGGAGAGAGAGAGGAGAGAGATCAGAGAGAGAGAGAGACAGAGACAGAGAGACAGAGAGAGGAGCAAGAACAGGAGAAGACTAGAGAGACAGAGGAGAGAGAGAGAGAGAGAGAGCTACAGATAGAAGAGAGAGTAGAGATAGAGACAGAGAAGAGAGAAGAGTAGACAGAGGAGAGAGAGAGAGAACAGAGAGATAGAGAGCGAGGATCAGAGAGAGAGAGAGAGAAAGAGCATAGAGAGAGAGAGAGAGAAGACAGAGAAGAGAGCTAAGGATGAGAGAGATAGAGACAAGAGAGTGTGATATAGAGAGAGAGAAACGAGACAGAGAGAGAGACAGAGAGAGAAAGACAGAGACAGGAGAGAGACAGAGAGAGAGCACAGAGAGAGCGAGACAGAGACAGAGAGAGAGAGACACATAGAGGAGAGAGAGACACATAGAGAGAGAGAGAGGAGAGAGAGAGACACAGAGGAGAGAGAGCAGAGAGAGGAGAGAGAGAGAGAGGAGACCAGATAGAGAGAGAAAGGAGCGAAGAGACAGAGAGAGAGAGACACAGAGAGAGAGACACGAGAGAGAGATAAAGAGAGAGAGAGGACACAGAGAGAGAGATAGACAAATAGAGGAGAGAGAAGAGAGGAGAGAGAACAGAGAGGAGATAGATACACAGAGAGTAGAGAGAGACACAGAGAGAGATATAGATATAGAGTACAAGAGAGAGACAAGAGGGATGAGAGAGAGTAGGAGAGAGAGAAGATGAGATAGAGAACAACAGAGAGAGAGAGAGCAGTATAGCGAGAGAGAGAGAGATAGAGACAGAGAGAGAGACAGAGACAGAGATAGAGACAGAGAGAGGAGACAAGATAGACAGACAGACAGGAATAGACAGAGAACCGAGAGAAGACAGGACAGACAGAGAGAGCAGAGGCGGAGAGTATCATACATAGACAGATAGGTACACACAGACAGATGAAGTTATTAGATAATAGATAGATAGAGGTTTATAGAGAATTAGATAGAGAGAAGGGATTAGACTCATAGAGATATATATATATATATATATATAGATATATATATATATATATATATATATATATATATATATATAATTTATTATATATATATATATATATATATATATAAATATAAAAATAAGAGATTATATTAGCCAACCTAGATAAAATAATATACTTCACATTTCTTAGGACATCTAGAGATCAGAATTTGTGTGCGTGTGTGTGTGTGTGTGTGTGAGTGTTAATGTGTTCTCGCTATCTCCGTGGTGATAGAAAGCAAGACCCTTCTGCCAGTTTGACCCTTGCAAGGTCGCCGGCACCATCAATTATGTCAGCCAGTAAAACGGGCTTTGCTACACACAGCAGATTATATGGAGTGTAAAACATTAGAAAAATGTGTCTGAAACACCAGAGTAACATGTTTGAAGTGACAATGGGTTGGGGGTTGGGGGTCGAGACACTCCCAAAAAGGGAAGACTACTGACAAGTGATTTTGTTTGAAGGCATTGTAACACACTCAAGTGGGCAGAGAGGCTTTCTATAGCCCCAACGGCACTCCATCTTCTGGGCAGAATACAAGCGGGATTGAAGGACATATGCTTTCCACAGGGTCAAATGAAGCAGAACTCACAGCCCTTTGTGACGCTCCCTTTTGGTGGGGAGAAGAAAAGGCAAATCTGTTGTTGGGTTGTAGTCCAATGGGGCCACAAATAACGCATAAAAATTCACCGGCCTGTTTCTTGCGAGGCTTTTGTCTCCGTCTCATGATGATAAGGAGTGTGGATCCAGTTGGCTCTAATGGCTAAACCACATAGTTCTTCGTCTGAATGAGCTGTCCAGACACACACCACACACACACACACTTGTGTAAACTCCTCACTGGCAAGACTGCCCCATCCATCCATCACAAGAAAGCTTTGAGAGGCGCTTTGACTAATTCAGGACAATGAAGACAGAGCTGGACAGAGATGTTTGCGATGAGCGTGACACTCAAGCACCTTCTGCTCTGTTTAAAACCCTCTTACTCTCTTTCACTATATGAAAGCTGAGTCTAGATTCTAGCTAGATAGCAGATTGTGATCAGCACCTCGCTCTCCTGCCAGTAAAAAGCTTTTTGCTGACTGGGGCCAAAGCCAGCCTTTTCTAAGCCCCGGAGTTACAGTGTAACACACACTGCACCATACTTCAGGTCTTCAAAAATGCTAAACCAATAAAAAAAGGGTTTCCATCCATCTAGACACGCTAACGTACAGGTTGGGGGAGTATGTCTGCAGAGGCTGAGATGTGGCGCTAACAAAGTTTTGATTGACTACAAGAAGTCTGAAACGTAGTGATTCTTCTTTTTTTTTTGCATTTGGCTGAAAAACTGTGGAGCGAAACTAAACAGGCGCTCTTATGTGACTAGTCTGACATCAATTGTGAATTACCTACAAGAGGTACAGTGCAAAAGAATGAGTACGTCTAAAGTGGAACAGATTTGCAGGGTCCAGACCATAAAAATACTCTTTATTAAAGGCCATAAGGTCTGTGGAGTATCATAAACAAACCATCGTCGTATGACAACCTTTAAGATGAGCCGACGTCAGTGGTTTGTGATATTATTTTGAGTTTCAATTATTTGCGTGCGACTCCTTATCATTGAAAGCACTATACATGTGACTGCTGCTTCCCTATATGGCCCACACCACGAAGCAGTAACATATAACTGGATTATGGACTCGCACACACACACACACTCTATTAAACGCTGCCGTCTTCAATCTGACAAAGAAGTCACAGTATTTAGATTTCATACTGTACGATCAACACAAACCGGATGTGCTCTCGCAAGACTTGTGGAGTTTATAGAACTAATTAATTAAAGGGACAGTGAACACATTACATCATGTAGCTAATTGTTGTAATGAATCAAAAATCTAGATTACGTTGCATCTCGACATCATAAAGCAGCCACGTTCAAACTTATTTTCGGGACATTTATGTTTGTTTACCGACAAAATAGACTCTAATTGCTGTTCAACTCTCGCTGTAAGTGTTGTGTGTTTTCTTGATCAGTATTTGAACAAAGCACCTGAAGACTTTTCAAATGCAATATCTGCTGACGTTTTATACAAAGCGACTTACAATAGGTGCATTCAGCCATCGAAATGCAACCCAACAATCATGCAAGTATATAAAACTATAATATATACATTTCTTATTCTTATTTTATAGCAAAAGGGGAAAAACATGCAGAAATGTTGTTCCAAAACAGTTACCGTGTTGCTACTGGTTGTCTCTACTCCTCCTCATTAATAGAAAAAGGATTATACAAGTGTTTCTAAACACACCTGTTCTACCACACATGTACACAGTGCACAGTCCCCCACTAGTGTGTTCTGTGTGAATGTGTTTGTGTGATTGCTCCCCACCCAGGGAGGCTGATGAGAGCAGCTAAAGAGTGTTTATGAGACTGTTAGCAGGCGACGATGCCGCCTCGCAGCTCTCGCCCAAATAAAAGAGCCATTTATTACATCCAACATGACCCTCTCATTACACACAAATAGGAATTAATGAGCACTATATCGGGCGATCCCAGCGGAGCGAGGCGGGGCCCGCTAAAGGACTAGCGTTAATTACATTGTCCTACATCTCACCCATTTAACACCACCCATCATATCGCTCTATCTGCATGCAGAGGATGGGAGAGTGGAAGACATTCACCACCTGGAAGAATGGCCACTTTCAGCTTCCCCCCCCGTGTAGTATAATCTGAAGAATGATGTTTCCTTCCTGTCTGCGACTGCGCCCCCGACACGTCCTGTGACCTGCACACGCATATATGTGGTTCATGAGTCAAATTAAACTATATATATTTGGTGTGTGTGTACTTACCAATTAAATTGCTTTAAATAAATATCAATATGCATCGTATATCGTGGGGTTTATTTTGTTTTCCTTGTTTCGCACATCATTTCCTTTGGTTATTAAAATATGTTTTCTCACTAACAGCACTGATGCGATGTAAGGATGCGGTTACACCGGCTTTACAACAGGCAGCTATGTGTGCGAGCGATCAGACGGGCTTATTAGTTATTACCCAAACACTCAGGAGTAAAAAGATCTTGCACTTCTTGGTTCAACTTTGAATTACTCTGCGTAGTTTTCCACAGCAGATTATAAACGGACACTTTGAGCGTGCACGCTTCATAAGAGTCAAACACTTTCTCAGAACACAAACACGTACCTGTCCAATAATGCTGCGCTTTAAAAAATAAAAAGGTGTAGCTACAAGTGTCGGGATCACGGGCCGTGAAAACATAACCGATAGGATTAATGGTCAAAACTACAAAAACAGAAACCTGGCTGTAAAATAAAAAATAAAAAGCGATTTTCTTTCCAGGCTTCACATGGGAGCTGCTTTACTCACATCTCAGGTTTGATCTGAGTCGGGTTATCTTCCTCATACTGTACATGCCATGTTTTGAAAGGTGCACAGACAGAAAAAACAAGGCATGAAACTTCCCAGAATGCTCGCAGGACGTGTACTTCCTCCTGACTGCACTCCCATCCCCTTGTCTACAGCATCAGCGTTTCATCTCTTTCTGGTTTACTTTCCCTCGCATGCTCCGATTCCAACTTAAATCTTTACCGTTATCTCCGTCTTCCCTTCACCCTCCCCCTCTCATATTTGCTTCCCCCCCCCCCCGCCTGGTTCCACCTCCCTAAACCTCCTCCACCCCCCCCCCTAAAAATGACACAATTATCATCAACAATCTTTCCCCATTTTCAGTCCTTTTCTTTGCGTTTATTCAAGCGAATCAGACAATTTCCCATCAGGATCAACCCATTCTCTGCACTCATTGTTTTCGCAGAAGGCTTTATGTACTTAAAAACCCCAACACGATAGCTGCTCCGGTGATTCTGAAGAATTAGCGCGGTACCAAGGTATTAAGTGGATAGTATTTTTTGATGTGCGAGATGCAACGCTCGAACAAAAAGCAGCTTAAGGATCAAGTTCTTAACCGCATTGGAGATCTTATGCTTAAGATTTCCTCGGAGATATAATGCGTCATTCTGCGATGAAGTGATATCTGACCCGATTCTTCTTCCGTTTCTTTTGCTTATTTTGTTTACAGCATTATTCCGCAGTCTGTTTGACCTCACCTGTGCGCGATAATGCCAGAAATGTGGTTGCATTTATTCTCTCCGTTAGAACATTAGGACGGTTTGCTCTATTTCCTCCCTAATTAGGTTTTTAAGGTGGACTTTCTTATAGTGACACTTCCTGTTTAAATACAATAAACTGTTCACTTTGAAGAGCCACGGTTCCTTTTTCATTATTCCGTTTTAATTTACTGTTTTACTACGTGTGGGAGATGTGAAGTCCTCTGAGACTGTGTCTGTGATTAGGGGCTAATACATGTGAAATTAATTTGAGTTGACATCCAGATAAACAATAATGATATCAACCGCAGGACCTGACGAGGAAACCACATTCAAATGAGTTTAATAAAAGTGTGTGCACAGAGTTCAGAGGATGAAGTCTCCATGTTGATTATACAGCTGAGCACCACATGTGTGTGTGTGTGTGTGTGTGTGTGTGTGTGAATCATCTCTGAATATTAAAAATATTGCACAAGTGATAGACAAGCTCTATTCAATGAGAATAATTTCCCACTAATAAATTGAAAAAAGTTGCTTTTAGTGACAGATCGATGTGTTCTCTCGTGTGTCTGGTAATTTCTTTCACTCCTCTACTTTGACACGATTGCCTGCGAGATGAACAATTACACCTGGATCAAAGTACTCTGCGATGATTATACATCAAGCGCTGGTTAGTAGTAATGTTTCTCGTCAGCTATAAGGGGCGGGCTTCGCTATGAGATGCTCCCTTTCATCTTTTTATACTTTTCTACCCCACTTTTACACACACACACACACACACACACACACACACACACACACACACCACACACACACCATCCTTCTCTCTGTTGGTATGACACAGGAAAAAGATGGGCCCTGCAGCCAACCCCGCCGTCCGCACTGAATGCGATTAAACTGAGCAGTGATTAATCTGGGCTGCCCCATAATTCCTCTTTACCACTTTAATGGATGTTATCTCCCCTCCTCTGAAGGCTTATCTTGCTGATCGGGGCCAAGGATGAGGAGAGGGAGAGGAAGAGGAGGGGGAGA